>NW_022298301.1:0-3844 GCF_002776525.5 Piliocolobus tephrosceles
TGCCACAGACAGCGCTAGAACGGAGTGCTCAACCAGTGGCGCTGGGTTCATCGGCTAATCACGAGGGAAAAGAAGTCAAGTCACATCACTGTCTCTCACCTTGCACAAAAGTAAATTCCAGACAGATCGGTGAGACAAAACTCTGAATAGAAAGGTGTGAAAGAACGAGAAAACTGCCAAGGAGACTGTGTTCATGGGAGAGGGAGAGTGGGAAAGGCTGTCCTAAACTTCACACCAAAACAAGAGGCAGTAAGGGAAAATGGACCTCCAGGATGGAAAGGAGGCCATGATCAGAGAGAGTAGGGCAGTGGCAGCCAGTGAGAAGACACATCTGGCATTTGTAACAGATGGGGCAAGGGCTGGCCCTCTGCAGCACTCTGCTGGACTCTGGTGCAGTGCCCATCTGCATCATAGAGCAGCCAGTGTCCCTCAGAAGAGAGGCAAGAGCAAGCCCTGGCCACAGCTACCCAACTCTTTGCCGAGTGGTGCATCGTCAGAGAGACAGACTGGGTGAGGGCTATGCTGGTTCAGGGTGGCACTTAAAAGTAAGGGGATTGTGGTGGACACGGCTTTGAGAGTGACACAGCACCCCGGTGAGGATCCAGTGTCTGAGACAGGACGCGCCTGCTGGGAAGCTGGATGTCTGCAACCTTGTGTGCACTCACCTGGAGGGGGGCGGGGCGGGGGTGGCAAACCACAAAATCCCTAGGAGAGGCAGCAGGCTGGGGAGGGCACCTGAAGTTGGTCTGGAAGTCAGTCAGTGCCTACAGGCACCAAATGGAAACGTGCTCATGAGATAGATGAGAAGCAAAACCCAGGGGGCCCTATCTGGAGATGGAAGACAGCCTGTGGCGGCAGTTCCAGATTGACACAAGAGACAGGCTCAGGCTGGGGTGGCACCATCAAGGCAGAGCACTCCCCACAGAATGTGGCAAGCTCAGGATTGATGACCTTTCCCAATGTTTGCCACGGGGAAGCCCAGAAAGACTGTCTTTTGGTTGCAGCAGGCAGGTATGTATTGTGATAGACGGCTCGGGGCTGTTTTTATGTTTGCCTTACATGTGGAATGGGGGCACCGGTGCTCTTGCCAGTGCCAAGAACCTCTCAGTGTCTTGATCAGGCCCTGGGAGGCAGGCATGCTCCTGACTCCCCTGCGCATCCCAGGGAGGCAGAATTCACGGGAACTGGGCTCATACCCAGGCACTGCAACCAGTCAGGGGATGAGGGGCAGGACAGAAGGGCTGTACGTGAGTGCTTTCGGGAGGGCAGTGCCAGCAAATGGACAGGAGGGTTTTGACTTGGGCCAAGACAATGCCGTGGAGATGCTTGGACGCTGATGGGCTTTTCTGTTACAGAGTTTGCTCAGGAGATGGGCAGAAAGCCTCTGGGGCACTCCCTGAGTTAGGACTCAGCTGCAGCCTCACTGTGTCAAGTGCCTCAGAGATAGTGGACAAGTGCACGCAAAGGGAAATTTGGTAGCATGCAGGGAAGTAGGGACGTGCATGGTAATTCTGGACCACAGGCTAGGAGGATGCCTTTGTGCTCAAAGAGACTGAGCGATGAGGTGTCACTGAAGACAGCATTGGTGAAGCAGGCTCCACTGGGAAAAGTGGTTGCGGAGCTGTCTGCAGGGAAATCCCCTTTGAAACCAGATTGCCCAGCCAAACTGTAGTTGGCTTGGGAGAAAGGGTGGTCCTTCTGACAGCTCTTAGGAACCCCTAGGAACTGAGACAGGGCTCCCAGAGCCAGCCAAGGAAGCCCCAGCAGTGTGAGCCTTGATGGGGGGTGTGGTGTCACAACAACTGCAAGTTGCTTGTTGGCCATCCAAGACACCAGGACCTGGGAAGAGGCCTGGTCCCCATTCCAGGTGGGAGGGTTTCCCAGAGTTGGCCAGGGGACCTGGCAGGCACTCAGGCCCTCTGGCCAGCACGGACTGTGGGGCAGATGGTACAAGCAAGAAAGTTGTAACCCACCTGGAACCCAAGCTGCGGGGGGAAGGGAGAATAAGACAAGAAAAAAAAGCTTTGTTCTGTGTGGAAGAGAACAAGCCGAATGCCCAGCACCATAGAGATGGCGGCCACCCAGGGCACAGTGACGCGCAGCAGCAGCCCTGGGAGACCGAGAGGGTACCAGCACGGCAGCAGCCTTGCCCAAAGGAAGCAGATGTGTTTACTGGGTTCGCCATGGCTTTAGGGAAGGGGACCACTTCTTGACACACGCAACACAAACATGCAGGGAACCTGGCTTTGCTGATTCAGGGGCTAAACCTGCTGGGCAGGATCTGGTAATGTCGGAGGTGGGGGCGGGTCAGGGGCAGAACGAGCTGCCCTGACCCATGGAGTGCTTCTGTGCCCACGGGCTCTTCCTTTCCTGGCAAGGAGCGGGGACCTCAGATGGAGACTGTGGAGGTGTCTCCGGATGGATGGAGTGACCACGGTCGTGCCAGGTGCCCTCAGCATTTGCCCTATCACCCCCACGGGTAGACAGTGGAGGGCTCCACTGTCCCCTTCCTGGGTCCCCACCAAAGGTAGTGGGGATATGGAAGAAAGGAGGTTGCTCCAAAGGGAGCAGCGGCCAACCCTCTCACTCTGTCAGGAAGTAGCGCTGGGGATCCCAAGGAAGAGAGAAGGAGGGCTGGAAGCAGATTTCCCCGTGGCTTCGCAGGAAGGATAGAACTACACAGGGTAGGTGCTGGGCAAGCGGCAACCTTTGTGCAATAAATGCGCCCCAATGCGTGGTAGAGCTCCCCCACCCGCTCCACCCCGGTCCCCATCCCCACGTCGGGATGCGCAGACAAACGAAAAGGCCAGGGTTACTGACCTTTCTTTTCAGGCTGGCAGTCAAGGAAAAGACATTAAGAAGGGATTTCTCTGTGCCGGGCACGGTGCTGCCTGCTCCACGGGTGTTGTGTCTTTCAGTCCTCTCAACATTCCATCCTAATTCCACGAACTCCCCCGCTGTGCCCCTCCCCCCACCCCCGCCCCCAGCCCCTTCTTGAAGTTTATTCTGAGCACTGCAGCCCCTCTCTATCCCTGCCTCCTGTGAGCAACCATAAGCCGGCATTTGTCAGGGAACAGAAGTCCCAGTCAGCTGGAGTTTATCGTGCTTTGTTTGTCCTTCTCTCAGTGCAGCCTGTAAACTCAAGGACAAGGACCATGACTCTTTTCTGCCAATCAAAGCACACAACTTTATTGATGATACACACAGATGCGGACTTGGGTGGAAGAGGTTAGGTCGGTACAATAGACAGAAGAGCAGTGCACTTTTTTGATGAATGGGTTCGCTATCCATCAGGCGCGTGTAGAAGAAAGAGTAAACGAAAAAATAATTCAACCTAAGCTGCAACAAATGCATTTTCAGCTCAAGCTGCGATATGCATCTGGTCTCTGCAAAGCGGTCCTGCTTGGACAGGGAGACCACCACAGGCAACAATAGCTGTAATTTGATGTTCTTTGTCCACAGCAGGCAGCTGAAGTGATCCCCTCACCACATGAAGGAGCCTGCAAGGGAGGAATTTACAGTGCCAACATTGCCTGCAGACTGCACAACCAACAAGTTACTCAAAGCTCTGTGGGAGCCCCTGCCTGGCCAATAAGAGTGTGGTCCTGGATTGAGCCCTGGAACTTTCACCCAATGAGGTGGTGATTGGCTAAGGCTGGATCTTCAGTAGCACTCTCTGCAGATTCTTTGACATCTGCAAACCAAGCGCGTTGTGGGTGGATTCCGTCCCATTGTGTTCGAGAGGGCCGTTTATGGGGCAGGGGTTTCCAGGAGAATCTCTCTGTTTCCTTTTCTGATAAAGAGGGACATGAATGAGAAGAGCATCTGGGCACCGACTAACTCC
>NW_022298303.1:0-1274 GCF_002776525.5 Piliocolobus tephrosceles
CTCCAGCCTGGGCGACAGAGCAAGACTCCGTCTCAAAAAAAAAAAAATCTATTCTTTTATTTTTTGAGACAGAGTCTCGCTCTGTCATCCAGGCTGGAGTGCAGTGGCACGATCTCGGCTCACTGCCAGTTCCACCTCCCAGGTTCATGCCATTCTCCTGACTCAGCCTCCCAAGTAGCCCCACCACTATGCCTGAGTAATTTTTTGTATTTTTAGTAGAGATGGGGTTTCACTGTGTTAGCCAGGATGGTATCGATCTCCTGACCTTGTGATCCGCCCACGTGGGCCTCCCAAAGTGCTGGGATTACAGGCGTGAGCCACCACGCCCAGCCAGTTAAATTCATATTTAAGTATTTCATTCATTTTGGTGCTACTGTATATTAATTTGCTTTCCTAATTTCATTTTTGGTTTGCTTACTGCTACTATACATAGATGTAATTTTTTTTTTTTTTTTGAGATGGAGTTTCGCTCTTGTTGCCCAGGCTGGAGTGCAATGGCCTGATCTTGGCTCACTGCACCCCTGCCTCCTGGGTTTAAGCAATTCTCCTGCCTCAGCCTCCCAAGTGGCTGGGATTGCAGGCATGTGCCACCATACCTGGCTAATTTTGCATTTTTATAAGAGATGGCGTTTTACCACGTTGGTCAGGCCGATCTCAAATTCCTTACCTCAAGTGATCCACCCACCTCAGCCTCCCAAAGTGCTGGGGTTATAGGCGTGAGCCACCGCACCTGGCAGATGTAATTTTTTTTTTTTTTTTTTTTGGAGACAGAGTCTCACTCTGTCGCCCAGGCTGGAGTGCAGTGGCACAATCTCGGGTCACTGAAATCTTCACACCTCCCTGGTTCAAGCGATTCTCCTACCTCAACCTCCCGAATAGCTGGGACTACAGGCATGTGCCACCACGCCTGGTTAGTATTTTTTGTATTTTGGCCGGGCGCGGTGGCTCAAGCCTGTAATCCCAGCACTTTGGGAGGCCAAGACGGGCGGATCACGAGGTCAGGAGATCGAGACCATCCTGGCTAACACGGTGAAACCCCGTCTCTACTAAAAAATACAAAAAACTAGCCGGGCGAGGTGGCGGGCGCCTGTAGTCCCAGCTACTCGGGAGGCTGAGGTAGGAGAATGGCGTGAACCCGGGAGGCGGAGCTTGCAGTGAGCTGAGATCCGGCCACAGCACTCCAGCCTGGGCGACAGAGCGTGACTCCGTCTCAAAAAAATAAAAATAAAAAAAAATTAAAAAATTAAAAAATTAAAAAAAAATTTTTTTGTATT
>NW_022298304.1:0-1802 GCF_002776525.5 Piliocolobus tephrosceles
TTTTTTTCTTAAAACAGGTACTGAGTATAAAACAACATAAAACAATGTGAGGGGGTCTTTTTCTTTCCTCATTACCTCAGCTTCCGGAGTAGCTGGGACTACAGGTGCGTGCCGCCATGCCCGGCTAATTTGTGAGACTTCTTGAAATATGAATCCAGTGGTATTGAGATTGAGGAAATCTTGCTTCCCTGCTTGATTCACTTCCCACTAAAAACACAGGCATTCTTCCCTACACAGAAGACTTTTTAAGACAAAGATATAATTCACATACAATTCACAAATATAAAGTATACATTTCATTGGTCTTTTAGTATAATTCACAAAAGTTACACAGCTGTCATCACAATCAACTTTAGAACATTTTATCACCCGCAAAAGAAGCTTCATACCTGAGCTGGGTGCATTGGCTCATGCCTGTAATCCCAGCACTTTTGGAGGCTGAGGTAGATGGTTTGAGTCTAGAAGTCTGAGACCAGCCTGGGCAACAAGGCAAAAACCTGCCTACACAAAAATTATATACATGGCAAAACCTGCCTATACAAAAAATAAAAAATAAAAAATGACCCAGGTATGGTGGCATGTGCCTGTAACTACTTGGGAGGTCAAGGCAGAAGGATCCCCCGAGCCTGGAGAAGTCGAGGCTGCAGTGAGCTGTAATCACGTGCCACAGCATTCCATCCTGGGCAATGGAATGAGACACTGTCTCAAAAAAATAAAAAAAGAAATCTCATACATTTTAGCAGTCAGTCCTTCTTTCTACACTCACCCCCCAACATCTCCTTGCCCTAGAGAACCACCTACAGTTCCCTGCTTTGGATGTTTCATATAAATGGAATCATGCAAATTACTTCTTGACCTTTCAGCTAAAATCAAGTGTAGTATCTGTTCTTATCAGTTTGATGTGTCCCCTATCTGAGGATGGAATAAAAATAAACATAAATAAATGTAATCATGCAATTTTTGTGACTGACTTCTTTCATTTAGCCTAATTTTTCAAGTTTCTTCCATGCTGTAGTGTATATCAGTACTTAATTTCTCTTTTTGTGGTCAAATAATATTCCATTAAATGGATATGCCACATTTTATTTATGCATTCCTCAGTTAATCATGATTTGGGCTGTTTCTATTTGGTTATTATGAATAATGCTGTAGACATTCATGTACAATTGGTGTGGACATATGTTTCCATTTATTTGAGTACATAACTAGGAGTGGAATTGCTGGGTCATATGGTAACTATGTTTAATTTTTTTTTTTTTTTTGAGACAGTCTTGCTCTGTTGCCCAGGCTGCAGTGCAATGGCAGGATCTCAGTTCACTGAAACCTCCGCCATCCGTCATCTGGGTTTAAGCAATTCTCCTCAGCCTCCCCAGTAGCTGGGATTATAGGCACGTGCCACCATGCCCCTCTAATTTCTTTTTCTTTTTTTTTTTTTTTGAGAGAGAGTCTTGCTCTGTTGTGCAGGCTGGAGTGCAATGGGGCGATCTTGGCTCACTGCAACCTCCGCCTCCTAGGTTCAAGTGATTCTTCTTCCTCAGCTTCCGGAGTAGCTGAGATTACAGGCATCTGCCACCATGCTTGGCTAATGTTTGCAATTTTAGTACAAACAGGGTTTTGCCAAGTTGGCCAGGCTGCTCTCGAACTCCTGACCTCAGGTGATGCACCCTTCTTGGCCGCCCAAAGTGCTGGGATTACAGGCGTGAGTCACCGTGCCCAGCCTGATTTTTGTATTTTTAATAGAGGAGGGTTTTCGCCATGTTGTCCAGGCTGGTCTCAAATGCCTGACCTCAGATGATCCGCCC
>NW_022298305.1:0-1779 GCF_002776525.5 Piliocolobus tephrosceles
CTTTGTCGCGCACCTGGGCTGGAGTGCAGTGGTGTGATCTCAGCTCAGCGTAACCTCTACCTCCTGGGTTCAAGAAATTCTCCTGCCTCAGCCTCCCAAGTTACTGGGATTACAGGCGCATGCCACCATGCCCGGCCTGTACATGTCTTTTGATGCACATGTGTATATTTCTGCTGGATATTTACTTGGGATTGAAACTGCTGGGTCATGGAATATATATAAGTTTAAGTTTAGCAGGTAATACCAAGCTGTTTTCCAAGTAATTGTACCAACGTACAGTCCCATCAGCAATGTCTGGGTGTTCCAGTGACTGCGTGACCTTGACAACACTTGCTATTACCAATCTTGTGAGTTTCAGTTACTCTGGTAGATGTGTAGTGGTGTTTCATTGTGGTTTTAGTTTTCATTTCCTTGATTATTAATAAGGTTGATCATGTTCACATGTTTACTGGCCATTGAAATATCTTTTCTTGTGAAGTCCCCTTTTCAGCCGCTTTTTAATTAATTGTCTGTCTTTTATTGATTTGTAAGAGTTCTTCATATATTTTAGATTCTTTGCTTACTTTATATGGATGCAAATAACTTCTGTGTCTGAGCACATGTTTTTTTCCTGCTCATGGTATCTTTTGATAAGTAGAAGTTCTTAATTTTAGTGTAGTCTAATTTAACAGCCTTTTCTTTCTTTTTTTTTTTTTTTTTTTATTATACTTTAAGTTCTAGGGTACATGTGCATAACGTGCAGGTTACATATGTATACATGTGCCATGTTGGTGTGCTGCACCCATCAACTCGTCAGCACCCATCAATTCATCATTTATATCAGGTATAACTCCCCAATGCAATCCCTCCCCCCTCCCCCCTCCCCATGATAGGCCCCAGTGTGTGATGTTCCCCTTCCCGAGTCCAAGTGAACTCATTGTTCAGTTCCCACCTATGAGTGAGAACATGCGGTGTTTGGTTTTCTCTTCTTGTGATAATTTGCTAAGAATGATGGTTTCCAGCTGCATCCATGTCCCTACAAAGGACGCAAAATCATCCTTTTTTATGGCTGCATAGTATTCCATGGTGTATATGTGCCACATTTTCTTAATCCAGTCTGTCACTGATGGACATTTGGGTTGATTCCAAGTCTTTGCTATTGTGAATAGTGCCGCAATAAACATACGTGTGCATGTGTCTTTGTAGTAGCATAATTTATAATCCTTTGGGTATATACCCAGTAGTGGGATGGCTGGGTCATATGGTACATCTAGTTCTAGGTCCTTGAGGAATCGCCATACTGTTTTCCATAATGGTTGAACTAGTTTACAATCCCACCAACAGTGTAAAAGTGTTCCTATTTCTCCACATCCTCTCCAACACCTATTGTTTCCTGATTTTTTAATGATTGCCATTCTAACTGGTGTGAGATGGTATCTCATTGTGGTTTTGATTTGCATTGCTCTGATGGCCAGTGATGATGAGCATTTTTTCATGTGTCTGTTGGCTGTATGAATGTCTTCTTTTGAGAAATGTCTGTTCATATCCTTTCCCCACTTTTGGATGGGGTTGTTTGTTTTTTTCTTGTATATTTGTTTGAGTTCTTTGTAGATTCTGGAAATGAGCCCTTTGTCAGATGAGTAGATTGCAAAAATTTTCTCCCATTCTGTAGGTTGCCTGTTCACTCTGATGGTAGTTTCTTTTGCTGTGCAGAAGCTCTTTAGTTTAATGAGATCCCATTTGTCAATTTTGGCTTTTGCTGCCGTTGCTTTTGGTGTTTTAGACATGAAGTCCTTGCCC
>NW_022298306.1:0-1046 GCF_002776525.5 Piliocolobus tephrosceles
ACCATCCTGGCTAACACAGTGAAAGGCCTGTCTCTACTAAAAATACAAAAATCCGGGAGTGGTGGTGGGCACTGTAGTCCCAGCAACTCCGGAGCCTAAGGCAGGAGAATGGCGTGAACCCAAGAGGTGGAGCTTGCAGTGGGCCAAGATCGCGCCACTGTACTCCAGCCTGGGCAACAGAGTGAGACTCTTGTCTCAAAATAAATAAAGAAAGAATTGTTCAGATCCCAAAAAGTATCTGAGGAACCTGCCAAAAAAAAAAAAAAAAAAAAAAAAAAGTCTCATTCTATAAACATAGTAGGCAAAGAGTCAAAAAATCAGCTTAAAAGTAGCTTAGAGATAAGAGGCAGCACAAATCTCTACAGTTGTCCTGTTGTCATCCACGAGTGCCTGATATATAAGTCTTTTTTTTTTTTTTTATTATACTTTAAGTTCTAGGGTACATGTGCATAACGTGCAGGTTACATATGTATACATGTGCCATGTTGGTGTGCTGCACCCATCAACTCGTCAGCACCCATCAATTCATCATTTATATCAGGTATAACTCCCCAATGCAATCCTCCCCCCTCCCCCCTCCCCATGATAGGCCCCAGTGTGTGATGTTCCCCTTCCCAAGTCCAAGTGAGCTCATTGTTCAGTTCCCACCTATGAGTGAGAACATGCGGTGTTTGGTTTTCTCTTCTTGTGATAATTTGCTAAGAATGATGGTTTCCAGCTGCATCCATGTCTCTACAAAGGACGCAAACTCATCCTTTTTTATGGCTGCATAGTATTCCATGGTGTATATGTGCCACATTTTCTTAATCCAGTCTGTCACTGATGGACATTTGGGTTGATTCCAAGTCTTTGCTATTGTGAATAGTGCCGCAATAAACATACGTGTGCATGTGTCTTTGTAGTAGCATAATTTATAATCCTTTGGGTATATACCCAGTAGTGGGATGGCTGGGTCATATGGTACATCTAGTTCTAGATCCTTGAGGAATCGCCATACTGTTTTCCATAATGGTTGAACTAGTTTACAATCCCACCAACAGTGTAAA
>NW_022298307.1:0-3240 GCF_002776525.5 Piliocolobus tephrosceles
GTTAAGTTCCTACAAACAGTTGAACAGTCATCAGACCCATTCACACATGATCACATTAATAGAATAACAGGTGTTACTTTCAAGGTTCAATTCATATTAATATGATGTAGAATCTGGGTAATACTGTTTTGTTAATAATCTGCCAGAGGCTGAAGAAGGTTAAATGTTTCGGCTTCAATACCTGAAGCTTGTGATTTGCAAGTTCAAAAGCAATCGTTTATATACACTGTTTCAGGTGAAGTTAGTACCAGCTATACTTTATGGTCGGTGGAACATTTATGCCTTTTTGATAAATGATAAAAAGATCTTACTCCCAACTATTGCATATTAAAAAAAAGAAGTTAATGACAAGATGATTCCGTGGGAGGTTGAGGCAGGAGGGTTGCTTGAGCCCAGGAGTTTTGATTTGGTGAGACCTGGTCTCTGATTTTTTTTAAAAAAGATGATTCCAAATTAAGTCTAAGAATGAAAGTGAATGCCAAGCACAGACCCTTTCACCTTCACATAGAGAATAAACATGGGACAAGCTGACAAGGATTTTTAGCTAACAGCAGCCACTGTTGCTTTGATAGACGCATACAAGCCCTTTCTAACATTAGCAAGTCTTAAAAACCCAAAGAGTAAAAAGCTCAGTTGAGAACTTCAAACAATACTTCTGTTTTACAAGAATTTAATAACAAAAAAAGGATTGAACAATCAAATGGAAATGAACCATGGGACTCAAAAACATCCTAAGTTGCAAAATCAATACAAAATGGAAAATCCGATGACATGTAAAAATGTAAGATTAATTCTTTTCACTGAGTTCTTCTACTTGCATTTGCAAATAGAGAGAATGGCGCACCTGTTTCAGGGATTCTTTAGCCTGTCATGGGAAAAAGAAATAGCATGTGATCAGAAAGAATAAGAAACATACCAACGTTACTGCTTGAAAGGAATTCTATAAACAACGTCTCCTTACAGCAATAAAATGTTTAAACTATTAGTGACAAATGGCTAAAATATTTCTTTTTTTTTTTTCTTGAGATGGGTTTCATTCTGTCACCCAGGCAGGAGTACAGTGGTACCATCTCAGCCCACTGTGACCTCCGCCTCCCTGGCGCAAGTGATTCTCCTGCCTCAGCCTCCCAAGTAGCTGGGATCACAGGTGCCTATCACCATGCCTGCCTAATATTTTTTGGTCTTTTCTGTAGAGATGGAGTTTCGCCATGTTGCCCTGGCTGGTCTTGAACTCCTGGACTCAAGTGATTTGCCCACCTTGGCTTCCCAAAGTGATGGGATATAAATGTGTCAATATTATATGTGGATCTTTTTAAAAGATGAATTTACTAATTCATCCTTATGTATTTAAAAAAAAAAATACTAGTTTATCCCCTTTATAATGGGTTTCCAGTTCATATTCTTTAAAAAACCCTTAACCTACCACTTTATCACCTTAGAGATAATTAACAAGGTGTTAAATATTTTAAAAAATTTTTTATGCCGGGCGCGGTGGCTCAAGCCTGTAATCCCAGCACTTTGGGAGGCCAAGACGGGCGGATCACGAGGTCAGGAGATCAAGACCATCCTGGCTAACACGGTGAAACCCCGTCTCTACTAAAAACTACAAAAAACTAGCCGGGCGACGTGGCGGCGCCTGTAGTCCCAGCTACCCGGGAGGCTGAGGCAGGAGAATGGTGTGAACCCAGGAGGCGGAGCTTGCAGTGAGCTGAGATCTGGCCACTGCACTCCAGCCTGGGTGACAGAGCGAGACTCCGTCTCAAAAAAAAAAAAAAAAAAAAAAAAAAGAAAGTTTAATTAACGTGAGGCCAGCCCCATGGGAGATGGAGTTCCTACTCAAATCAGTCTCCCCAAAGGCTTGCAGGTTAGCGTCTTTATGGACAATCTGGTAGGCATGGAGCTAGGGAATGGGTGCAGATAAATGGTTGGAGATGAAATGATAGAGGTATCACCTGGGCACTGTGGCTCATGCCTGCAATCCCAGCTCTTTGGGAGGCTGAGGTGGGAGGATCATTTGAGGCCAGGTGTTGGAGACCAGCCTGGGCAACACAGTGAAACCCTTGTCTACAAAACATTTTTAAAAATTAGCTGGGGTGGTGGCTCATGCCTGTAATCCCAGCACTTTGGGAGGCTGAAGCGGGTGGATCAACTGAGGTCAAGAGTTTGAGACCGGCCTGGCCAACATGGTGAGACCCCATCTCTACTAAAAATATAAAAATTAGTGGGGCATGGTGGTACATGCCTGTAAATCCCAGCTACTGGGGGTGCTGAGGCACAAGAATCGCTTGAACCCAGGAGGCAGAGGTTGCAGTGAGCCGAGATCATGCCAGTGCACTTCAACCTGGGCAACAGAACAAGACTCAATCTTAAAAACAACAACAGAAACACAACAACGGCCAAGCACAGTGGCTCACACCTGTAATTCCAGCAGTTTGTAAGGCCGGGGCGGATCACCTGAGGTTGGGAGTTCTAGACCAGCCTGACCAACATAGAGAAACCCTGTCTCTACTAAAAATACAAAATTAGCCGGGTGTGGTGGCGCATGTCTGTAATCTCAGCTACTCAGGAGGCTGAGGCAGGAGAACTGCCTGAACCCGGGAGGTGGAGGTTGCAGTGAGCTGAGATCACGCCACTGCACTCCAACCTGGGCAACAAGAGTGAAACTCCATCTCAAAAACAACCACAACCACCACAACAACAAAGCAATTAGCCAGGCGTGGTGGCACATGCCTGTAGTTCTAGCTACTTGGGAGGCTGAGGTGGGAGGATCACTTGAACCGCAGAGTTGGAGGCTGCTATGAACTGTGATAGTGCCACTGCACTCCAGCACTCCAGCCTGGGGAACAGAGCCAGACCCTGTCTCAAAAAAAAAAAAAAAAAAAAGAGAAAAAGAAAAATGTCAGGCTTCCAAGCCCAAGCCAAGCCATCGTATCCCCTGTGACTTGCACGTATACAACCAGATGGCCTGAAGTAACTGAAGAATCACAAAAGAAGTGAAAATGCCCTGCCCTGCCTTAACCGATGACATTCCAACACAAAAGAAGTGAAAATGGCCAGTCCTTGCCTTAAGCAATGACATTATCTTGTGCCTGGCTCATCCTGGCTCAAAAAGCTCCCCTACTGAGCACCTTGTGACCCCCACTCCTGCCCACCAGAGAACAACCCCCTTTGACTGTAATTTTCCTTTACCTACCCAAATCCTATAGAACAGTCCCACCCTTATCTCCCTTCGCTGACTCT
>NW_022298308.1:0-1030 GCF_002776525.5 Piliocolobus tephrosceles
GTTGGTTTTTTGAAAAGATCAACAAAATTGACAGACCGCTAGCAAGACTAATAAAGAAGAAAAGAGAGAAGAATCAAATAGACACAATAAAAAATGATAAAGGGGATATCACCACCGACCCCACAGAAATACAAACTACCTTCAGAGAATACTATAAACACCTCTACGCAAATCAACTAGAAAATCTAGAAGAAATGGATAATTTCCTGGACACTTACACTCTTCCAAGACTAAACCAGGAAGAAGTTGAATCCCTGAATAGACCAATAGCAGGCTCTGAAATTGAGGCAATAATTAATAGCCTCCCAACCAAAAAAAGTCCAGGACCAGACGGATTCACAGCTGAATTGTACCAGAGGTACAAGGAGGAGCTGGTACCATTCCTTCTATTGAAACTATTCCAATCAATAGAAAAAGAGGGAATCCTCCCTAACTCATTTTATGAGGCCAACACCATCCTGCTACCAAAGCCTGGCAGAGACACAACAAAAAAAAGAGAATTTTAGACTAATATCCCTGATGAACATCGATGTAAAAATCCTCAATAAAATACTGGCAAACCAGATCCAGCAGCACATCAAAAAACTTATCTACCACGATCAAGTGGGCTTCATCCCTGGGATGCAAGGCTGGTTCAACATTCGCAAATCAATAAACATAATCCAGCATATCAACAGAACCAAAGACAAAAAACACATGATTATCTCAATAGATGCAGAAAAGGCCTTTGACAAAATTCAACAGCCCTTCATGCTAAAAATGCTCAATAAATTTGGTATTGATGGAACGTATCTCAAAATAATAAGAGCTATTTATGACAAACCCACAGACAATATCATATTGAATGAGTAAAAACTGGAAAAATCCCCTTTGAAAACTGGCACAAGACAGGGATGCCCTCTCTCACCACTCCTATTCAACATAGTGTTGGAAGTTCTGGCTAGGGCAATCAGGCAAGAGAAAGAAATAAAAGGTATTCAGTCAGGAAAAGAAGAAGTCAAATTGTCCCTGTTTGCAGATGACGTGATTG
>NW_022298311.1:0-1347 GCF_002776525.5 Piliocolobus tephrosceles
GGAGTCCGCTCTGGCTCCAATCAAGGAGCCCTTCAGCCCACCGCTGCGCTGTGGGGGCCTGCCCTCTCTGGGGATGGCCGAGGCCAGACACGGTTGACTCCCTCTGCTGGCAGGAAGGTGTGGAGGGAGAGGTGCACTCAGGAGCTGGGGCACACATGGCTCCGGCAGGCCTGCCTGGGTCAACTGGTCAGCACCTGCTGGGCTTGATCAGGGGAGGAGCTCCCTCTGGGCTGCAGGAGTGCCCTGGCTAGGTGCCACCAAGTCCTGCAGTGAATACCATTGAGAGGTGAAGCCAGCTGGGCTTCTGGGGTGGGTGGGGACTTGGAGAACTTTTCCCTGTAGCTAAAGGTTTGTAAACGCACCAATCAGCACTCTGTGTCTAGCTAAAGGTTTGGAAAGGCACCAATCACCACTCTGTGTCTAGCTAATGTGGTAAGGGACTTGGAGAACTTTTGTGTCTTGCTAAGGGATTGTAAACGCACCAATTAGCACTCTGTGTCTAGCTAAAGTTTTGTAAACGGACCAATCAAGTCCCTGTAAAATGGACCAATCAGCTCTCCACAAAATGGAGCAAACAGTAGGATGTGGGTGGGGCCAGATAAGGGAATAAAAGCAGGCCACCCCAGCCAGCAGCAGCAACCTGCTCCAGTTCCCTTCCATGCTGTGGAAGCTTTGTTGCTTCTCTCTTCACAATAAATCTTTCTGCTGCTCATTCTTTGGGTCTGCGCCACCTTTATGAGCTGTAGCACTCACCACAAAGGTCTGCAGCTTCACTCCTGAGGCCAGCGAGACCATGAACCCACAGGGAGGGATGAACAACTCCAGACAGGAGGAACAAACAACTCCAGAGCACCGCCTTAAGAGCTGTAACACTCACCACGAAGGTCTGCAGCGTCACTTCTGAAGTCAGTGAGAACATGAACCCACCAGAAGGAGGAAACTTTGGATACATCTGAACATCTGAAGGAACAAACTCCAGACACCTCATCTTTAAGAACTGTAACACTCGGCCGGGCGCGGTAGCTCAAGCCTGTAATCCCAGCACTTTGGGAGGCGAAGAAGGGTGGATCACCAGGTCAGGAGATCGAGACCATCCTAGCCTACACGGTGAAACCCCGTCTCTACTAAAAAATACAAAAAACTAGCAGGGCGAGATGGCGGGCACCTGTAGTCCCAGCTACTCGGGAGGCTGAGGCAGGAGAATGGCGTAAACCCGGGAGGCAGAGCTTGCAGTGAGCCGAGATTGCGCCACTGCCCTCCAGCCTGGGCGACAGAGAGAGACTCCGTCTCAAATAATAATAAAAAAAAAAAAAAACTGTAACACTCACTGCAAGGGTCTGCAGCTTC
>NW_022298312.1:0-2847 GCF_002776525.5 Piliocolobus tephrosceles
GACCAATCTCCCTGATGAACATCGATGCAAAAATCCTCAATAAAATACTGGCAAACCGGATTCAGCAGCACATCAAAAAGCTTATCCACCATGATCAAGTGGGCTTCATCCCTGGGATGCAAGGCTGGTTCAACATTCGCAAATCAATAAACGTAATCTGGTATATAAACAGAACCAAAGACAAGAACCACATGATTATCTCAATAGATGCAGAAAAGGCTTTTGACAAAATTCAACAGCCCTTCATGCTCAAAACGCTCAACAAATTCGGTATTGATGGAACGTACCTCAAAATAATAAGAGCTATTTATGACAAACCTACAGCTAATATCGTACTGAATGGGCAAAAACTGGAAAAATTCCCTTTGAAAACTGGCACAAGACAGGGATGCCCTCTCTCACTACTCCTATTCAACATAGTGTTGGAAGTTCTGGCTAGGGCAATCAGGCAAGAGAAAGAAATCAAGGTTATTCAGTTAGGAATAGAAGAAGTCAAATTGTCCCTGTTTGCAGATGACATGATGGTATATTTAGAAAACCCCATCGTCTCAGCCCAAAATCTTCTTAAGCTGATAAGCAACTTCAGCAAAGTCTCAGGATACAAAATTAATGTGCAACAATCACAAGCATTCTTATACACCAGTAACAGACAAGCAGAGAGCCAAATCAGGAATGAACTTCCATTCACAATTGCTTCAAAGGGAATAAAATACCTAGGAATCCAACTTACAAGGGATGTCAAGGACCTCTTCAAGGAGAACTACAAACCACTGCTCAGTGAAATCAAAGAGGACACAAACAAATGGAAGAACATACCATGCTCCTGGATAGGAAGAATCAATATCATGAAAATGGCCATACTGCCCAAGGTTATTTACAGATTCAATGCCATCCCCATCAAGCTACCAATGATTTTCTTCACCGAATTGGAAAAAACTGCTTTAAAGTTCATATGGAACCAAAAAAGAGCCCGCATTGCCAAGACAATCCTAAGTCAAAAGGACAAAGCCGGAGGCGTCATGCTACCTGACTTCAAACCATACTACAAGGCTACAGTAACCAAAACAGCATGGTACTGGTACCAAAACAGATATATAGACCAAAGGAACAGATCGGAACCTTCAGAAATAATGCCACACATCTACAACCATCTGCTCTTTGACAAACCTGACAAAAACAAGAAATGGGGAAAGGATTCCCTATTTAATAAATGGTGCTGGGAAAATTGGCTAGCCATAAGTAGAAAGCTGAAACTGGATCCTTTCCTTACTCCTTATACGAAGATTAATTCAAGATGGATTAGAGACTTAAATGTTAGACCTAATACCATAAAAACCCTAGAAGAAAATCTAGGTAGTACCATTCAGGACATAGGCATGGGTAAGGACTTCATGTCTAAAACACCAAAAGCAACGGCAGCAAAAGTGAAAATTGACAAATGGGATCTCATTAAACTAAAGAGCTTCTGCACAGCAAAAGAAACTACCATCAGAGTGAACAGGCAACCTACAGAATGGGAGAAAATTTTTGCAATCTACTCATCTGACAAAGGGCTAATTTCCAGAATCTACAAAGAACTGAAACAAATATACAAGAAAAAAACAAACAACCCCATCAAAAAGTGGGCAAAGGATATGAACAGACATTTCTCAAAAGAAGACATTCATACAGCCAAGAGACACATGAAAAAATGCTCATCATCACTCACCATCAGAGAAATGCAAATCAAAACCACAATGAGATACCATCTCACACCAGTTAGAATGGCAATCATTAAAAAATCAGGAAACAACAGGTGTTGGAGAGGATGTGGAGAAATAGGAACACTTTTACACTGTTGGTGGGATTGTAAACTAGTTCAACCACTATGGAAAACAGTATGGCGATGCCTCAAGGATCTAGAACTAGATGTACCATATGACCCAGCCATCCCACTACTGGGTATATAACCAAAGGATTATAAATTATGCTACTACAAAGACACATGCACACGCATGTTTATTGCGGCACTATTCGCAATAGCAAAGACTTGGAATCAACCCAATTGTCCATCAGTGACAGACTGGATTGAGAAGATGTGGCACATATGCACCATGGAATACTATGCAGCCATAAAAAAGGATGAGTTTGCGTCCTTTGTAGGGACATGGATGCAGCTGGAAACCATCATTCTTAGCAAACTATCACAAGAAGAGAAAACCAAACACCGCATGTTCTCACTCATAGGTGGGAACTGAACAATGAGCTCACTTGGACTCGGGAAGGAGATCATCACACACTGGGGCGTATCATGGGGAGGGGGGAGGGGGAGGGATTGCATTGGGGAGTTATACCTGATATAAATGATGAATTGATGGGTGCTGACGAGTTGATGGGTGCAGCACACCAACATGGCACATGTATTCATAAGTAACAAACCTGCACATTATGCACATGTACCCTAGAACTTAAAGTATTAAAAAAAAAAAAAAAGATGTTCTTTGAAACCAGTGAGAACAAAGATACAACATACCAGAATATCTCGGACACATTTAAAGCGGTGTGTAGAGGGAAATTTATAGCACTAAGTGCCCACAAGAGAAAGCAGGAAAGATCTAAAATTGACACTCTAACATCACAATTAAACGAGCTTGAGAGGCAGGAGCAAACACATTCAAAAGTTAGCAGAAGGCAAGAAATAACTAAGATCAGAGCAGAACTGAAGGAGATAGAGACACAAAAAACCCTCCAAAAAATCAATGAATCCAGGAGTTGGTTTTTTGAAAAGATCAACAAAATTGACAGACTGCTAGCAAGACTAATAAAGAAGAAAAGAGAGAGGAATCAAATAGACGCAATAAAAAATGA
>NW_022298313.1:0-1366 GCF_002776525.5 Piliocolobus tephrosceles
TTTTTAAATTAAGGTGTTGATTCTGTATATAATGAAAACACTGTGTTATATAAAGATAAGTATGAAGAAATTAAAAATAAAGAAAAATATAAAAATAAAATATCTCAAGAACGAAGGGAAGGTAATTTTGACTATTATAAATCTGCATATTCTTTTTAAAATAAAAAAGTACCATAGATATTATTTAATTGTGTTTCTTCTTTTTTTTTTAATTACATATATTTTTTTAATTATATATATATATATATATATTTTTTTTTAGCGCTTCAAAAACAAAATAACAGAAATGGTGATATACTAGCTTTTGATCCTACTAGTAAAACGTAAATCCCCAACTAAACCGTTACTGATGAATGTTTTTTTTTTTCTTTTTTTTTTTTTAATATTAACAAAAGATATGGAAATATATTGTGCATACATCTATGTGTAATTTACGTATTTTACTACATCCATCAATATGATTTTATAAAAAAGAGTGTACATTTATAAATTTTTTATTATTTGTTTAACAATAATTGGACAAACTATATATTGTGAATTTTTTTAAATTATTTGATTTTATTTTTAATACTGCGTTTGTTTATATATTTTTATATTATTTCGTTTATCAAATTAAACATTACAAGTAAGCAATTATGGAAAATATATATATATATATGAATAAAACACAAAAAAAAAAAAAAAAAAGTTATTTTTAAGTTAAGAAACAAATATTTATATGTATGTATGTATATACACATTTATATGCACAGTGTGATACTAAGCGAAAAAATATAATAGTAACATATTTTGCTAGTAGTTAATCTAAAAAAACCTTTAAAAGAAAGTACAACACATGTAGTATATTATAAAAATAAGTGGATTTATCACATATATACATACAATTATACTTATACATATACGAATACATATACTTATACATGTACAAAAATTAAAAATAATAATAATAATAAAAGTTTTATTTATAAAAAAAAATAATTTATAAACAAAATTTTAAGCATTCTTAATGTTGTGTAAAAAGAACCTAAAAAGTACGGTGAATATAGTATACTACAATTCCACTAAACTACTAAGGCTCCAAAAGTTTATAATGTTTTAAATATTATATTCTTTTATTACATAAAAAAATAAAAATAAATATAAAAATAAATACAAATATTAAAAAAAAAAAAAAAATGCTTTGGTTTGATACATTATATATGTATATATATACATATATTAATATTTATTCAATTATAAAAAATTTTAAAAACAAAAACATATAAAAACCACATCCATACATGCCTATAATTGTATGTATATTATATATATATAATATAAAAAAAAAAAAAAAAAAAAAATGGTGAAGCCGCGTTCTGTCGATCTA
>NW_022298314.1:0-1111 GCF_002776525.5 Piliocolobus tephrosceles
ACAAAGAGACTTAGACTCCCATACAATAATAATGGGAGACTTCAACATCCTACTGTCAACATTAGACAGATCAACAAGACAGAAAGTTAACAAGGATATCCAGGAATTGAACTCATCTCTGCAGCAAGCAGACCTAATAGACATCTATAGAACTCTCCACCCCAAGTCAACAGAATATACATTCTTCTCAGCACCACATCACACTTATTCCAAAATCGACCACATAATTGGAAGTAAGGCACTCCTCAGCAAATGTACAAGAACAGAAATTATAACAAACTGTCTCTCAGACCACAGTGCAATCAAACTAGAACTCAGGACTAAGAAACTCAATCAAAACCGCTCAGCTACATGGAAACTGAACAACCTGCTCCTGAGTGACTACTGGGTGTATAATGAAATGAAGGCAGAAATAAAGATGTTCTTTGAAACCAATGAGAACAAAGATACAACATACCAGAATCTCTGGGACACATTTAAAGCAGTGTGTAGAGGGAAATTTATAGCACTAAATGCCCACAAGAGAAAGCTGGAAAGATCTAAAATTGACACTCTAACATCACAATTAAAAGAACTAGAGAACAAGAGCAAACACATTCAAAAGCTAGCAGAGGGCAAGAAATAACTAAGATCAGAGCAGAACTGAAGGAGATAGAGACACAAAAAACCTCCAAAAAATCAATGAGTCCAGGAGTTGGTTTTTTGAAAAGATCAACAAAATTGACAGACCGCTAACAAGACTAATAAAGAAGAAAAGAGAGAAGAATCAAATAGACGCAATAAAAAATGATAAAGGGGGTATCACCACCGACCCCACAGAAATACAAACTACCATCAGAGAATACTATAAACACCTCTATGCAAATCAACTAGAAAATCTAGAAGAAATGGATAATTTCCTGGACACTTACACTCTTCCAAGACTAAACCAGGAAGAAGTTGAATCCCTGAATAGACCAATAGTAGGCTCTGAAATTGAGGCAATAATTAATAGCCTACCAACCAAAAAAAGTCCAGGACCAGATGGATTCACAGCTGAATTCTACCAGAGGTACAAGGAGGAACTGGTACCATTCCTTCTGAAACTATTCCAATCAATAGAAAAAGAGGG
>NW_022298315.1:0-1127 GCF_002776525.5 Piliocolobus tephrosceles
TTCCAGGCTCATCTTAGACTTTCCCTGTCCCAGCCCTGGCATCAGCCCTCTCTCCAAGGAGCTCTTGTTTTCTTGTAGAAAATGGTATTTAGATGCCAAGATCTGGGTGCAGGGTGTGCTATCATTGGGCTGCATCTGTCTGCAACCCCCCCGCCAGCAGAATATATGCCTATATCCACATACAAACATACACACATGCACACTTACATTCACTTCTTTACACCTTTACATCTATGTTCACTTCTGTATCTGTCTACACTTATTGAAAACTATGAATTCACACAAACACAACCCAAAGCATATCACAGGATTCATTCCAGTTTTCTGCATTTCTGTACTCATAACTCTCTTCTTTGACACTGGGAAACCTGGCTCCCACTAGCCTGAATGCAGTTACATATCTGACTGAGCCCTTTATGTGCTAACTAATTTCTAATCTCAGGTACTACCATCTCCCCTCACAAGAGAAAAAGGCTGGTGGAGCTCTAGCCATAATGTCACATTCAAAGGAGGGGGCATGAGGCAGGGCAGGTGGAGAATTCCAGGGCCTTACTTCCAATTGAATCGGGTTCCTTTTTAAAACCTCCCTGGAAGCCTCACGCATTTTTGCTTACCTCTCATTCACCATAATTAGGCACATGGGTCACTGAATAAAACAGGACCAGTAATTAAGAAAGAAGAGAATGGATATTTGGTTGCAATCAGCAATTTCTACCAGTCCCACTTTTTATATTTATTGGCAAACATCCTGCTGTCAAGGTTTACTGAAGACCTTGTATTAGTCTATTCTCATGCTGCTCACAAAGATATACCCAAGACTGAGTAATTTATAAAAGAAAGGTTTAATTGACTCATGTTCAGCATAGCTGAGGAGGCCTCAGGATACTTACAATCATGGCAGAAGGGGAAGCAAACATGTCCTTCTTCACAAGGCAGTGGCATCAAGGAGAAGAATGAGTGCCCAGTGAAGGGGCAAGCCCCTTATAAAACCATCAGATCTCATGAGAACTCATTCACTATCATGAGAACAGGATGGGGAAACCGTCCCCCATGATTCAATTATCTCCACCAGGTGCCTTCCTTGACACAGCAGGATTATGGGAACTACAATTAAAGATGAGATTTGG
>NW_022298316.1:0-3548 GCF_002776525.5 Piliocolobus tephrosceles
AAAAAAAAAACTGGTGAATATTTACATTAATAAAAGGGACTTCTACAAACAACCAAAATACCTTCAGACCAGGCACAATGCCTCATGCATGTAATCCTAGCACTTTGGGAGGCTGAGGTGGGAAAATCACTTGAGGCCAGGAATCAAGACCACTCGGGCAACATGGTAGGACCACATTTCCACAAAGAATTAAAAATTTAAAAATCGGCTGGGTGTGGTAGTGTGTGCCTACAGTCCTAGCTACTAGTGAGGTTGAAGTGGGAGAACTGCTTGAGTCCAAGAGTTCAAGGGGGCGATGGGCTGTAATCATGCCACTGCACTGCAGTCTGGGTAACAGAGTGAAAACTTGTCCCTAAAAAAAGAAAAAAAATCATGTTATGGATTAAGCTTGATATTTGGCAAATTTAAAATTTTAAATATCCAGTGGGTTCATAAGAGAAACAATGAGATATGTGCTGTTAGACACAACTATAACAAAAATATTTTTTTTCAAACTCAAGAAGCCAGCATTACTTTGATACCAAAGCCAGACAAAGCCATGACAAGAAAACTACAGGCCACTATTCCCAATGAGCATAGCTGCAACATCTCTAAAAAAATACGAGGAAAACACATTCAACATCTCTTTCTTTTTTCTTTCTTTTTTGAGATGGAGTCTCACTCTGTCACCCAGGCTGGAGTGCAGTGGTATGATCTTGACTCACTGCAACCTCTGTCTCTCAGGTTCAAGCAATTATCTTGCCTCAGTCTCCCAAGTAGCTGAGATTACAGGCACTCACCACCACACCCAACTAATTTTTGTATTTTTAGTAGAGCCAGAGTTTCTCCATGTTGGCCAGGCTGGTCTCGAACTCCTGATCTCACATGATTCACCTGCCTCAGACTCCCAAAGTGCTGGGATTACCGGCATGAGCCACTGCTCCTGGCCATATTAAAAAATGTCACACACCATGACCAAGTGGAATTTATTCCTGGGATGCAGGGATGGTAAATCATTAAATTTGATAGAACACATTAACAGGAAGAAGGATAAAATTACATGATTATCTCAATAGATGCAGAAAAATATTTTTAGAAATTCAATGACTTTGATATGTTTTGGCTCTGTGTCCCCACTAAAATGTCATCTGGAATCGTAACTCCCATAATCTCCACGTGTCTAGGGAACGACCTCGCAGGAGAACATTGGATTATGGGGTGGTATCCCCCATGCTGTTCTTGTGATAATGAGTGAGTTCTCATGGGGTCTGATAGTTTGATAAGGCAGTTTTCCCTGCTTTTGCTCACACTCTCTCCTGTCACCTTGTAACAAAGGTACTCGTTTCCCCTTCTGCCATAATTGTAAGTTTCCTGAGGCCTCCCCAGCCATGTGAAACTATTAGTCAATTAAACCTCTTTCCTTTATAAATTACCCAGTCTTGGATATTTCTCTACAGCAGTATGAAAATGGACTAATACAAACTTTCACAATAAAAACCCTCAATAAATAAGACACAATTTGAAAAAATGTACCTCAACATAATAAAGGTTATATATATGACAAGCCCACAGCTAACAGCATACTCATAAGTGAAAAGTTAAAAGCTTCTCCGCTAAGATACAATACAAGGCAAGGATGCCCATATTTATTTATTTATTTTATTTGTTATTATTTTTTTATTATTATACTTTAAGTTCTAGGGTACATGTGCATAACGTGCAGGTTTGTTACATATGTATACATGTGCCATGTTGGTGTGCTGCACCCATCAACTCGTCAGCACCCATCAATTCATCATTTATATCAGGTATAACTCCCCAATGCAATCCCTCCCCCCTCCCCCCTCCCCATGATAGGCCCCAGTGTGTGATGTTCCCCTTCCCGAGTCCAAGTGAGCTCATTGTTCAGTTCCCACCTATGAGTGAGAACATGCGGTGTTTGGTTTTCTCTTCTTGTGATAGTTTGCTAAGAATGATGGTTTCCAGCTGCATCCATGTCCCTACAAAGGACGCAAACTCATCCTTTTTTATGGCTGCATAGTATTCCATGGTGTATATGTGCCACATTTTCTTAATCCAGTCTGTCACTGATGGACATTTGGGTTGATTCCAAGTCTTTGCTATTGTGAATAGTGCCGCAATAAACATACGTGTGCATGTGTCTTTGTAGTAGCATAATTTATAATCCTTTGGGTTTTGTTCTAAGGAGAGACAGGGACATATCACTGGGCTCAACTGAAAGGTACCATTACTCTTGTTTCTGAGACCTATTCTCTGATTGCAGTGTGACATATATGTGGACTCAGCACCAAGGTAATGTCAATATGATGCCTGGACCCCTGGACCCTGCTTAGATGGGGCATTGTGACATATCCTGGGCCCATAAACTATTTGGCATAGCTATTTTCTCTACTTGGGTTTCGCCATAGGAGAGACTGCTACATATCTCTTGGTCCAACACCTAGATAATTCATCTTTCCTTTCTTGCTTAGTCCATGTCCACAGAAAGGACAGTGAGTTATCACTGGGACCTGCACACAGATGACATGCTATGTCACCTGGTCCCAGCTCACAGAGGTCATTGTCACTTATTTGCAGAGTCATTTCCTAGATGATATGATTCTCATTTCCTTTTTAGGAGTTGTTCACAGTGGGGATCATAACATGTTACTTGGTCTGGCCCCTGGGATATATGGCTCTCCTTTTCTTATTAAACCCTACTCACAGAGTACATAGTGACATATCTCTGAGCCCTTCACCTGATGATGTGTGTCTCATGCCTGAGCCCTTTACTCAAGGAATATTGTGGCACATTGTTAAACCAAGCACATAGGTTATGAAACTCTCATCTCATGCTTGGGCCATGCCCATGTGGGCAAATGTGTCATACAGTTGGGTCCAGCCCCTAAGATATATGACTCTCCTCTTCTTTCTGAGTCCTATCCAGAAAGGGCATTGTCATATCTGTAAGGCCTTTACCTAGGTAATGTAACTTATATGCATGGTCCCTCCACTGAGGAGAGGTTGTGAGATATTGCTGGACCGAATGTTGGCAGCGGTAGCCCATGTGGAGTTGTTTCTGTGAAGGCACTAGCTGCATGAAGATGCACGTCAGGGGTTGCATACTTCATGGAGCTAGTGAGAGCTAGGAATATGTGGGAACCTCACCCTTTACCAAGTTAGAAGGGTGGAAGTCCCATGCTCTGGGTGGAAGTCCCATGCTCCTGGGTACAGCTGCAGCTGTCCAGCCACAGATCCAGGTCCAGGAATCCATGTACTCTTAGGGGATGAGAGTTTCCCTCTTTTTTTCCCACAGGTTCAGTAGGGCCTTCTCCCACTCTCTGGCATTTTGCCACTCCTGGTGTCTGCTCTGATTTTGGGGCAAAGTTGTGGCTGAGCCTGGATGCTGTTATAACATGACCAACTTTGCACACCCACGGTGGTGCTGACGTGCTAGACCCTTGTAGCCTTACCCCTCTCCAGACTTTGGGCATGACAAGCATGAGACAGAGTCCAGGGAGGCTAAAGGCAGCTTGGTGTGGGTCTACAAGCACCTGCTGGCATGAAGA
>NW_022298317.1:0-1990 GCF_002776525.5 Piliocolobus tephrosceles
AGGGAAGAACAAACATTCAAACCATAGCAGTTTAACTATATCTTTACCGATTTTCCCCTTGCTGGATCTGTACATTTCTAATAGAGGTGTGTTGAAACCTTCAACTAAAATAGTGAATTCATCTATTTCTTTGTGCAGTGCCATCAGTTTTTGCCTCATGAATATTGATGCTGCATTGGTAGAATGATATGTTGTTACAAGAACTGCTATTTCTTGTTGGATAATAGACCCCTTTATCTTTATGTAATGCCCCTCTTTGTTTGTGATAACTATTTTTTTTTTTTTGGCCTGCTCTGGTCTGCAAATAATACAGCTAGCTACTCTCGATTTGATTAGTACTAGCATTGTATATCTTTCTACATTCAATTAATTTTAATCTATATGTGTCTTTATATTTAAAATGGGTTTGTTATAGACAACCTAGAGTTGCATATTATTTTTTGATCCATTCTGACATTCCCCGTCTATTAATTGGTACATTTAGAATATTGTTGTTTAAAGTGACTGCTGATACAGTTGAATTAATATCTATCATTACTGTTTTCTTTTTTAAGTAAAATATCAAAGACTTGATTTAACTCTTTAGAAACTAGTAGGATATTATAAAAGAGAATTTGAGAAAAATGTCTGTTATTTTTAATATCTCTGGCATTCTCATTATGTGTAGGTTACACCTTTTGTAGTCGTGCCACTGTTCTTTGATGTTATATTCTATTTTAGTCTTTTTTTTTCCTTTGGTTTTCAGTTTTGGTAGTTTCGATTGATTTATCTTCAAGCTCAGTGTTTCTTTCTTCAGCCATGTGGATTCTGCTAATAAATTCAGCAAACACATTCTTCATTTCTGATTACATTATTTTTTATCTCTAGCATCTCTTTTTGATACTTTCTTAGGATTTTCATCTCTCTGCTTACATTTCCCATCTGTTTTTGCATGCTGCCTACATTATCTGTTAGAGCCTGTACTGTGTTAATCGCAGTTGTTTTAAATTCCCGTTCTGGTAATTTCAAGATCTCTGCCATGTGTCTGTCTCTTCAAACTGTGTTTTTGTTTGTTTTGTTTTGTTTCTTTTATGCCATTTAGAGTATGTATGTGTGTGTGTGTATGTGTGTGTGTGTGTGTGTGTGTATCTCTTAAATAGATGATAGATAGATAGATAGATAGATGGATAGATAGATAGATACATAGATACATAGATACATAGACAGATAAGATAGACAGCTGAACAGGATGTACTATGTAAAATGAGTTACTCTAAATAGGTCTTTACTAATTTGGTTTTAAGGTGTGGGAGGAGAGAAATTAGTCTATCGTCCTGTGATAAGGCCTCTGTCTTTTAGTGAGCCTATTCCTCATTACTGTGAATATTTACATGTGTTTTGCGATTTTTCTCTCCTTCTTTAGGTAGAACAGGATAGCTAGACTGAGCTGGAGTTTCATATTTGCTTTGACTCACATGGAAAGTGAGAGGCTAGAGTTAGATCTGTCCTTTCTCCTAGAGAAAGTTTGACTCTGATAAGATTCAGCAGGTTAGACTCAAGTTAACTAGTTCCTCCTGAGGGCACACCTGTTTAAGAAGAACCGGTGCTCTGGCATAATTAAAAATGATTCCTTTCCCCACTCCCTGCTGGGAGCACAAGGGCGTTTTCCCCTCGTGTCTAATGTGAGGACTCAGTAAAGTTTCTTGAGGTAAAACTGATGAAAGCCCCCCAGCCCCCATGACTGAGTCCTTCTGCAGTTTTTAACTCTCAGTGTTCACACTGAGCCTAGAGCAATTCGTCAAATACAGTTCCAGTTTCCTTACCCTGGCACTGGTTCCATGGAGGTTTCTGTACAGGTAGTTTGTAATTTTATGCATCTGCCTGTCTGTCACTTCAATTCTGGGAACAGTGTTTTGCCCTGTGATGTCACTTCTTTTCAAATCTAAAAAGAGTTGATTTTTCAGTTTGTTTAGCTCCTTACTTGTTAGAACAGAGTGGAGATTTCCAAGCT
>NW_022298318.1:0-1562 GCF_002776525.5 Piliocolobus tephrosceles
TTTTTTTTTTTTTTTTTTTTGAGACATAGTCTCGCTCTGTCACCCAGGCTGGAGTGCAGTGGCTTGATCTCAGTTCACGGCAATCTCCACCTGCCCAGTTCAAGCAATTCTCCTGCCTCAGCCTCCCAAGTAGCTGAGATCACAGGCACACACCACCACACCCACCTAATTTTTGTATTTTTAATAGAGTTGGGGTTTCACCATGTTGGCCAGGCTGGTCTCAAACTCCTGACATCAGGTGATCTACCCGCGTCAACCTCCCAAAGTGTTAGGATTACAGGCGTGAGCCACCGCGCCAGTCCAAGAAGGCCATTTTATAAAATAGAATAAATGCAATGGAAAAAAAAATCAAGACTATAATGGGTAAGTTTCTGAAAATCATAAAAGTGAAATGGAAGAACACAATGAAAATAGCATTCTAGAAAGAATGAGAAATGTGGAAAACAGAAAAATCCAAATGACTTATAATTGATGTTTTTGAAGAAGAGAACAAAGCACAAAATAATGAATAAAATAATCTAAAATAAATACTTTAAAACATAAAATAAATAAATACTTGACTCCAGATCTAATAGACACACCATTTTTTTTTGTTTTTTTGAGATGGCCTCACTCTGTTGCCCAGGCTGGAATGCAGCGGCACAATCGTGGTTTGCTGCAGCCTCGACCTCCCCGGGCTCAAGTGATCCTCTCACCTTAGCCTCCCAAGTAGCTGGGACTAGAGGTGTGCACTACCATGCCTGGCTAATTTTTTTTTTATTTATTTATTCATTCATTTATTTATTTATTTATTTTTAAGACTAAGTCTCACTCTTTCACCCTAGTTGGAGTGCAGTGGTGCCATCTCGGCTCACTGCAACCTCCGCCTGCCATATTCAAGCCATTCTCCTACCTCAGCTTCCCGAGTAGCTGCGACTACAGGCTCGCACCACCATGCCCAGCTAATTTTTTATTTTTAGTAGAGATAGAGTTTCACCATGTTGGCCAGGCTGGTCTCAAACTCCTGACCTCAGGTGATCCGCTCACCTCGGCCTCCCAAAGTGCTGGGATTACAGGAGTGAGCCACCATGCCCGGCTAACTTTTGTATATATTTTTTGTAGAGACAGAGTTTCATCATGTTGCCCAGGCTGGCCTCGAATTCCCAGCTCAAGTGCACCACCCACCTTGGCCTCTCAAAGTGCTGGGATTATAGGTGTGAGCCACTGTCCCCAGTCAGGCACATCATGTCCTGAGAAAAGAAAATGATCCAGACTTATCAAAGCCAAGACATATTGTGATGAAGTTATTGTGTTAAGGAAAAATAGCTAGACTTCCATTTCTATTGGTTATTTTTCTTTTCTTTCTTTTTTTTTTTTTAATTTTCAGCAGGGGCTTCTGCGATAGAATCTATCTGGTTAGGCCAGGCGCGGTGGCTCAAGCCTGTAATCCCAGCACTTTGGGAGGCCGAGACGGGCGGATCACGAGGTCAGGAGATCAAGACCATCCTGGCTAACACGGTGAAACCTCGTCACTACAAAAAACTAGCCAGGCGAGGTGGCAGGCGCCTGTAGTCCCAGCTACT
>NW_022298319.1:0-7303 GCF_002776525.5 Piliocolobus tephrosceles
AAAAAAGAATTTCTAAGTGAAAAAAATAAATAAAAGGAATTTGGCTTATACTGATGAACTCTTCACGTAATATTTGAGTATATTATTTGCTTTGTGTGAGGATAATTTGTATCTTGTAGAATTTTAAATGTAAGTTATTCAATGTGACATGTAAATATGTTTTATATAGAATTAAATTAAGAATATGTATAGAATTAAAGGATTAGATGACTGTCAACAGTGAAGTTTTGAAATTTCAAAACCTTATAGAGCAAATAACTTGATCTCAACTTGATATTTAAGGAAATTGGAAACCTGGATAAGCTACAAACTTGTTTTTCATATTGTGACAGAACTATTCTAATAAGATTAGATGCTGGAAGAGAAGAAAGGAAAATAGACATAAAATTGGCAGAATTATAGCTGTCATGATTCCGGTGTGTTAAAATTTAATATAAGTGGATATTAGTTTCCTATTGCTACTGTAACAAATTACCATGAAGTTAGTGGCTTAAAATTACATTCATTTATTATCATGTAGTTCTTTAGGTAACAAGTCTAACGTGGGTCTCTTTGTGCTGAAACGAGGATGTAAGCAAGGCTGTGTTTTTCTTTCAGAGGCTCTAGGAGAGAATAGATTTTATTGCCTGTTCCAGCTTCTAGAGGCTGTACACATTATTGACTTGTGGTCCCTGCCTACATCTTCAAAGCCGGCAATACTGCATTTCTGTGACCCTTACTCCAGTTATACTTCTTGCTGACCATAGCCTAGAGAGGTTCTCAGCTTTTAGGAACTTCTAAGGCAAACTCCTGAATAGACAATATTTACTTCAATCTTTTTTTTGAAAGAAATTTCATTTTCAAGAACTGAAGTTCAAATAACTCAGTGTAGCTGATGTTCTAGGAGGCTTCAGAGTTAGCACTCACTCAAAAGAGGATTGACTTCCCAATCTTGAAACAAAAAATTTTACCTGTGGTTCTTAAAAATAAGTTTAAATCAATGAGAACACAGGGAGGGGAACATCACACACTGGGGCGTGTCAGGGTAGGAGGCAAGGGGAGGGAGAGCATTAGGACAAATACCTAATGTGTGCAGGGCTTAAAACCTAGATGATGGGTTGATAGGTGCAGCAAACCACAATGGTACATGTACACCTATGTAACAAATCTGCATGTTCCGCACATGTATGCCAGAACTTAAAATTAAAAAAATAAGCTTTAATAACAGACAATTTAGTTTCCTTTAAGAAAGTTTGCTAGACTCTTCTCCTGGCTTACAATAAATGTAAATAAAACCATACCACTTCAAGTGTTTACCAGATTTGCAGTTTTTTCAGTGCTATGAGCAGTTCTTTGATTATTCATTTTTTTTTTTTTTTGCTGATTTTTTAAACTTTTTTTTTTTTTTTTTACCTTCAACTTCTGATTTTCTTCAAAGTCTGTAGAAATCAATTCTTGCTATGAATCAGTCTTTGTTATCAGCTAGATGAAGGGGAGATGAGGAGCTCATCACCCTGTAGGGCTACAGGTTTTTTGCTTTACTGCAGGAAGAAGAAAGTAGATGCAAGTCAAGGAAAGCAGGCAAGCAAGCAGATTGGCTTAAAAGCAGGGTGAGTTAGATTTCAGAAATGGCGACCAGCTCTGTTAAATTTAGCTTTCGTTGACAATTTAACGTTTAATGAAAAACAGTCACCAGGAGGGAAATCTGAAAAGAGGCCAGGACAGAGAATAGGCGTAGACCACTGTGTAAGAACCACTGTATAAGAACCTGGAAACAACAATGGAAGACACATTTGATGACATATTTAGGCAATTTTGTTAAAAAAACAAGTAAACCAGAAGAGACAGAACACAGCAAAATGTGTGTATATGTTATGGATGGTGCTCTAGAAGAGAAGAAAAAGATAAAACTGCTGAAAACTCTCACTTTGTTCAAAGATACCTGTACGTTTTTCCTAGCTGCAATGTTTCTTGTATACAGGAAGATTGGGTTGAATGAGTAGCACATAGAAGCAATACAGATGCTTTATAAGCAATTTAAAATTTTATTTGCTCAGCATATTAACGTTTCATAAACTGCGCATACATTTTAGGCAGGGCTGTAGATCATGTCTCCATATTATAGGGCAACCAACTGTCCCAGTTTGTATAGCACTTACAGGGTTCTCAGAATACAAGATTTTCTGTTTTGAAACTGGACGGTCCTGGGTACACCCTCCTGGTTAGAGTTGGTTCCTGGGAGGCAGGACTTTCAGTGCTAAAACCAGAAAAGTCCTAAGCAAACTGGGACAAATTGGTCACCATACCATGTCCCTTAAGTTGAAGTATACTCTAGGAGTTTTGTTGAAGCTATTGGGAAAGAGCTGTTCTTTGTTTTACAGTAAGGTCAGTAGACTTTGCCACCTGGTAAAAAAACTGTATCTCTCAAATTAACCAAAAGAGTGGTAAACACTACCAACAGGGGACATTATCAGTAGAGTTCTATTCTCCCTCTGTTTTTGTTTGTTTGTTTTTAATTTTTATGGGTACATAGTAGGTGTCTATATGAGTTACATGGTATTTTCATACAGGCATGAAATATGTAATAATCACATTAGGGTAAATAGGGTGTCAATCTGCTCAAGCATTCATCCTTTGTTTTTAAAACAATCCAATTATACTCTTCTAGTTATTTTTACATGAACAATTAAATTATTTTTTATTATAGTTACCCTGTTTTTCAGGCAATGACTAGGTCTTATTTATTTGTTACCATGTTTTTATACCCATTAACCATTCCTCCTCTATACTGACACACACCCCAAGACCGACTACCCATCCCAGCCTCTGGTAACTATGATTCAACTCTCTATCTCTATGGATTTAATTGTTTTCATTTTTAGCTCCCTCGAATGAGTAAGAACATGTGATATTTGTCTTTCTGTACCTGGCTTATTTCATTTAACTTTGTGACCTTTGGTTCCATCCATGTTGTTGAAAATGACAGGATCTCATTCTTTTTTATGGCTGAATAGTACTTCATTGTGGATATGTACTATGTTTTCTTCATCCATTAGTCTGTTGATGGACACTTAAGTTGCTTCCAAATCTTAGCTGTTGTGAATACTGCCACAATAAACATGGAAGTGCAGATATCTCTCTGATATACTGATTTCTTTTCTTTTAGGTATATACCTAGGAGTGGGATTGCTGGATCATAGAGTAGGTCTGTTTTTAGAGCTGTTCTCCACAGTGGTGGTACTAATTTACTTCTCCCCAACAGTGTATGAGGGTTCCTTTTCTCCATATTCTCATCAACATTTTTTATTGCCTGTTTTTTGGATAAAAGCCATTTTAACTGGGGTAAGATGCTACCTCATTGTAGTTTTGGTTTCCATTTTTCTAATCAATGATGTTAGGCAATTTTCATATATCTGCTTGCCATTTGTATGTCTTATTTTGAGAAATATCTATTCAGGTCTTTTGCCCATATTTAAATTGGATTATTAGATTTTTTTTCCTATAGAGTTGTTTGAGCTCGTTATATATTATGGTTATTAATCCCTTATCAGATGGATAGTTTGCAAATGTTTTCTCCCATTCTGTGGGGGTTTCTCTTCACATTGTTCATTGTTTCATTTGCTGTGCAGAAGCTTTTCAGGTTGTGATTCTATTTCTCTATTTTTGCTTTGGTTGCCTGTGCTTGTGGGGTATTGTTTGAGAAATATTTGCCACTACAATGTCCTGGAGCGTTTCCCCAAAGTTTTCTTCTGGTAGTTTTATAGTTTGAAGTCTTAGATTTAAATCTTTAATCTATTTTGATTAGATTTTTCTCCATGGTGAGAGACAGTGATCAAGTTTCATTCTGCATATGGATATCTAGTTTTCCAGGCACCATTTAATGAAGAGAGTATCTTTTCCCCAGTATATGTTCTTGGCACCTTTGATGGAAAAGAGTTCACTGTAGGTGTATGGAGTTGTTTCTGGGTTCTCTATTCTGTTCCATTGGTCTATGTGTCTGTTTTTTCTGTCAGGACCATGCTGTTTTGGTTACTATAGCTCTGTAGTATAATTTGAAGTCAGGTAATGTAATTCCTCTAGTTTTGTTCTTTTTGCTCAAAATAGCTTTGGCTATTCTGTTTTTTATGTTTGTTTGTTTGTTTTTGTTTGTTTGTTTTATGGTTCCATATACATTTTAGAATTTGTTTTCCATTCTTGTGAAGAATGTCATTGGTATTTTGATAGGGATTGCATTAAATCTGTAGGTTGTTTTGGGTGGTGTGGAAATTTTAATGATACTGAAACTGCCAATCAATGAATATGAAATATCTTTTCATTTTTTGTGTGTCCTCTTTAATTTCTTGCCTCAGTATTCTATAGCTTTCATTGTAGAAAACTTTCACTTCCTTGGTTACATTAATTCCTACATAATTAATTTTATTTCTGGCTATTATAAATGGGATTACTTTTTAAATTTCTTTTTCAGTTTGTTTGCTGTTGGCATATAAAAACACTAGTGATTTTTGTGTATTGATTTTTTTATCCTGCAACTTTACCAAATTTGTTTATCAGTTCCAAAAAATTTTTCGTGGATTCTTTAGGGTTTTCCAAATATAAGATTATACTATAGGAACAGGATAATTTGACTTCTTCCTTTCCAATTTGCCTGCCTTTTATTTCTTTCTCTTGTCTAATTGCTCTAGCTAGGAATTCTAGAACTGTGTTGAATAATGGTGGTGACAATGGGTATCCTAGTCATGTTCCAGATCTAGAGGAAAGGTTTAAACTTTTTCCCTAATTATTATGATACTAGCTGTGGTTCTGTCATATTTGGCTTTTATTAAATTGAGGTATGTTCCTTCTATACCTAGTTTTCATGGTTTTTATCATAAAAAGGATGTTGCATTTTTTAAGTTTTATTTTAAGTTATTGGATACACGTACAGGACTTGCAGGTTTGTTACATAGGTAAATGTGTACCATGGTGGTTTGCTGTACCTATCAACCATCACCTAGGTATTGAGCCCCCCACATGCATTAGTTATTTATCCTGACACTTTCCTTCCCACCACCCCTCTGCCTCCAACAGGCCCCTGCATATGTTGTTCCCCTCCCTGTGTCCATGTGTTGTCACCATTCAGCTTCCACTTATAAGTGAGAACAAGCAGTGTTGGAGTTTCAGTTCCTGTGTTAGTTTGCTGAGGACAATGGTTTCCAGCTCTATCCATGTCCCTGCAAAGGACATGATCTTGTCCCTTTTTATGGCTGCATAGCATTCCAGTTATATTTAATTGGTTCATCATTTAGTCTTCCTACCTATGACAAGAGTAGTTTACACACTATAGTTACAATGTTATATTATTCTGTGTTTTCTGTGTATTTACCGTTACTAATGAGTTTTATACCTTCAGATGATTTCTTACTGTTCATTAACATCATTTTCTTTCTGATTAAAATACTCCCTTAAATACCTCTTGTAGGATAAGTCTAGTGCTGATGAAATTCCTCAGTTTCCATTTGTTTGGGAAAGTCTCTATTTCTCCTTCATGTTCAAAGGATATTTTCATATCCTATTATAGGGTAAAAGTTTTTTTACTTCAGCACTATTAAATATATCATGCCACTCTCTCCTGACCTAGAAGGATTCCACTGAAAATCTGCCACTTGACACATTGGAGCTCCATTGTATGTTATGTGTTTCTTTTCTCTTGCTGCTTTTAGGATCCTTTCTTTATCCTTGATATCTGGGAATTTGATTTTTAAATACTCTGAGGTAGTCATCTCTGGGTTTAATCTGCCTGTTTTTCTATAACCTTCTTATACTTGAATATTGATATTTTTCTCTAGGTTTGGGAGTTATTTTATTATTCCTTTGAATAAACTGTGTACCCCTTCTCTTTTCTCACTTCTCTTTAAGGCTAATAACTCTTAGATTTTCCCTTTTGGGGCTATTTTCTAGATATTGTAGACATGCTTCATTCTTTTTTATTTATTTTCTTTTGTCTCCTCTGACTGTATTTCCAAATAGTCTGCCTTCAAACTCACTAATTATTTCTTCTGCTTGATCAATTCTAACATTAAGAGACTCAGATGTATTCTTCAGTATGTCAATTGCATTTTTCAGCTCCAAAAATTTTACTTGATTCCTTTTTATTACTTCAGTGTTTTTAATAAATTTATCTGATAGAATTCAGAATGTCTTCTCTGTGTTATGTTGACTTTCTTTGAGCTTTCTTTCTTTCTTTTTTATTTTTTTTATTACCTAAGTTCTTTTTTTTTTATTATTATTATACTTTAAGTTCTAGGGTACATGTGCATAACGTGCAGGTTTGTTACATATGTATACATGTGCCATGTTGGTGTGCTGCACCCATCAACTCGTCAGCACCCATCAATTCATCATTTATATCAGGTATAACTCCTACGAGTGAGAACATGCGGTGTTTGGTTTTCTGTTCTTGTGATAGTTTGCTAATAATGATGGTTTCCAGCTGCATCCATGTCCCTACAAAGGACGCAAACTCATCCTTTTTTATGGCTGCATAGTATTCCATGGTGTATATGTGCCACATTTTCTTAATCCAGTCTGTCACTGATGGACATTTGGGTTGATTCCAAGTCTTTGCTATTGTGAATAGTGCCGCAATAAACATACGTGTGCATGTGTCTTTGTAGTAGCATAATTTATAATCCTTTGGGTATATACCCAGTAGTGGGATGGCTGGGTCATATGGTACATCTAGTTCTAGATCCTTGAGGAATCGCCATACTGTTTTCCATAATGGTTGAACTAGTTTACAATCCCACCAACAGTGTAAAAGTGTTCCTATTTCTCCACATCCTCTCCAACACCTGTTGTTTCCTGATTTTTTAATGATTGCCATTCTAACTGGTGTGAGATGGTATCTCATTGTGGTTTTGATTTGCATTTCTCTGATGGCCAGTGATGATGAGCATTTTTTCATGTGTCTGTTGGCTGTATGAATGTCTTCTTTTGAGAAATGTCTGTTCATATCCTTTGCCCACTTTTTGATGGGGTTGTTTGTTTTTTTCTTGTATATTTGTTTGAGTTCTTTGTAGGTTCTGGATATTAGCCCTTTGTCAGATGAGTAGATTGCAAAAATTTTCTCCCATTCTGTAGGTTGCCTGTTCACTCTGATGGTAGTTTCTTTTGCTGTGCAGAAGCTCTTTAGTTTAATGAGATCCCATTTGTCAATTTTGGCTTTTGCTGCCGTTGCTTTTGGTGTTTTAGACATGAAGTCCTTGCCCATGCCTATGTCCTGAATGGTACTACCTAGATTTTCTTCTAGGGTTTTTATGGTATTAGGTCTAACATTTAAGTCTCT
>NW_022298320.1:0-1368 GCF_002776525.5 Piliocolobus tephrosceles
AATTCTACCAGATATACAAAGAGGAGCTGATACCATTCCTTCTGAAACTATTCCAAAGAATAGAAAAAGAAGGACTCCTTCCTAACACATTTTATGAGGCCAGCAGCATCCTGATATCAAACCCTGGTAGAGAAGCAACAAAAAGAAAATTTCAGGCCATTATCCCTGGTGAACATCGATGTGAAAATCCTCAGTAAAATACAGAAAAACTGAATCCAGCAGCACATCAAAAAACGTATACACCACGATCAAGTTGACTCTGTCCCTGGAATGCAAGGTTGGTTCAAAATATGCAAATCAATAAACATAATCCATCACATAAACAGAACCCATTACAAAAAAAAACACAATTATCTCAATAGGTGCAGAAAAGGCCTTCAAAAAAATTCAACATGACTTCATGCTAAAAACTCAAACTAGCTATTATTGGGACATATCTCAAAATAATAAGAGCGGGGCGGAGCAAGATGGCCAATAGGAACAGCTTCAGTCTCCATCTCCCAGCACGAGCGACACAGAAGACCGGCGATTTCTGCATTTTCAACTGAGGTACTGGGGTCATCTCACTCGGGAGTGCCAGACAATCGGTGCTGGTCAGCTGCTGCAGCCCGACCAGTGAGAGCTGAAGCAGGGCGAGGCATCGCCTCACCTGGGAAGCGCGGGGGGAAGGGAGTCCCTTTTCCTAGCCAGGGGAACTGAGACACACAACACCTGGAAAATCGGATAACTCCCACCCCAATACTGCGCTGTAACACCGGCACACCGGAGATTGTATTCCACACCTGGCCGGGAGGGTCCCACGCACACGGAGCCTCTCTCCTTGCTAACACAGCAGTCTGCGGCAATCTAACCGCAAGGCAGCAGCGAGGCTGGGGGAGGGGCGCCCGCCATCGCTGAGGCTTAAGTAGGTAACTAAAGCCGCTGGGAAGCTGGAACTGGGTGGAGCTCACAGCAGCTCAAGGAAACCTGCCAGTCTCTGTAGACTGCGCCTCTGGGGACAGGGCTCAGCTAAAGGAGTAGAAGCCTGTGAAACGCGAACGACTCTGTCTGACAGCTTTGAAGAGAGCAGTGGATCTCCCAACACGGAGGTTGAGATCTGAGAAGGGGCAGTCTGCCTGCTCAACTGGGTCCCTGACCCCTGAGTAGCCTAACTGGGAGACATCCCCCACTAGGGGCAGTCTGACACCCCACACCTCACAGGGTGGAGTACACACCTGAGAGGAAGCTTCCAAAGCAAGAATCAGACAGGTGCACTCGCTGTTCAGCAATATTCTATCTTCTGCAACCTCTGCTGCTGATACCCAGGCAAACAGGGTCTGGAGTGGACCTCAAGCAATCTCCAACAGACCTATAGCTGAGGGTCCTGAC
>NW_022298322.1:0-3115 GCF_002776525.5 Piliocolobus tephrosceles
CTTCAAATTGTCAGATAGAGTCGTTTGCATCTGCACAGGTTGCTGCTGCATTCTTTGTTGTTGTTATTTAGCTGTGCCCTGTCCCCAGAGGTGGGGTCTACAGAGACAGGCAGGTTTCCTTGAGCTGCTGTGAGCTCCACCCAGTTCGAGCTTCCCAGCGGCTTTGTTTACCTACTTAAGCCTCAGCAATGGCGGGCGCCCCTCCCCCAGCCTCGCTGCTGCCTTGCTGTTAGATCGCAGACTGCTGTGTTAGCAATGAGGGAGGCTCCGTGGGCATGGGACCCTCCTGGCCAGGTGTGGGATATATTCTCCTGGTGTGCCTGTTTGCTTAAAGTGCAGGTTTGGGGTGGGAGTTACCCGATTTTCCAGGTGTTGTGTGTCTCAGTTCCCCTGGCTAGGAAAAGGGATTCCCTTCCCCCTTGCGCTTCACAGGTGAGGCGATGCCTCGCCCTGCTTCAGCTCTCGCCAGTCGGGCTGCAGCAGCTGAGCAGCACCTATTGTCCGGCACTCCCTAGTGAGATGACCCCAGTACCTCAGTTGAAAATGCAGAAATCACTGGTCTTCTGTGTCGCTCGCACTGGGAGTTGGAGACTGGAGCTGTTCCTATTCGGCCATCTTGCTCCACCTCTGAGATCTGTATCTGACTTCTTATTTTTCACATTTAAATCTTTTACATCCTAGTTTTTGGCATGCTTGATCTATTGATTTTTGGTAGAGGTATTTTAAGTTATCCTACTTTGGTTATAGATATATCATTTTCCACGTTCAATTGTGTGTATTTTTGCTTTATATAATTTGACTCTATATTATCAATCATATAAAATTATTGGTTCATTTATCTTCCTTTAAAAATTGTCTTTAATTTTTATGTGCTATCTCTCATATCCTCATTTCTATTTTTGCCTTGTGGTCTACTTTGTCTATTTTATTAGCTTCTCAGATTTTTTTATTAGCTTCTCAGTTTTATCTAATACATTTGGGTGTAGGTTGATTTTCATTTATCTTTCTCAGTATATGCAATATATTTTAGATCAGATAATTTGTGTTTCTTTACAAGTTTCAAAGAAATTTAACTCTTACCTCTTCAAATATCACTTTTGCATTATGCCCTTATTCTGTTCTTTTGGAACTACTATTAATTGTATACTGGTACTCTTTAGCATATCATCTTTTTTGATTTTCTTTATTAATATTATTATACTTTAAGTTCTAGGGTACTTGTGCACAACGTGCAGGTTTGACACAAAGGTATACATGTGCCATGTTGGTTTGCTGCACCCATCAACTCATCATTTACATTAGGTATTTCTCCTAATGCTACCCCTCCCTCAGCCCCCAGCCCCCCAACAGGCCCCAGTATGTGATGCTCCCCACCCTGTGTCCAAGTGATCTCATTGTCCAATTTCCACCTATGAGTGAGAACATGCGGTGTTTGGTTTTCTGTCCTTGTGATAGTTTGCTGAGAATGATGGTTTTCAGTTTCATCCATGTCCCTGCAAAGGACATGAACTCCTCATTTTTTATGGCTGCATAGTATTTCATGGTGTATATGTGCCATATTTTCTTAATTTAGTCTATCATTGATGGACATTTAGGTTGGCTCCAAGTCTTTGCTATTGTGAAGAGTCCCACTATAAACATACATGTACATGTGTCTTTATAGTATCACGATTTATAATCCTTTGGGTATATACCCAGTAATGGGATTGCTGGGTCAAATGGTACTTCTAGTTCTAGATCCTTGAGGAATAACCACACTGTCTTCCAAAATGGTTGAACCAATTTACACTCCCACAAACAGTGTAAAAGTATTCCTACTTCTCCACATCCACTCCAGCATCTGTTGTTTCCTGACGTTTTAATGATTGCCATTTTAACTGGCTTGAGATGGTATCTCATTATGGTTTTGATTTGCATTTCTCTAATGACCAGTGATGATGAGCAGTTTTTCATGTGTCTGTTGGCTGCATAAATGTCTTCTTTTAAGAAGTGTCTGTTTAGGGGCAGAGCAAGATGGCCGAATAGGAACAGCTCCAGTCTCCATCTCCCAGCGCGAGAGACACAGAAGACCGGTGATTTCTGCATTTTCAACTGAGGTACTGGGGTCATCTCACTCGGGAGTGCCGGCCAATTGGTGCTGGTCAGCTGCTGCAACCTGACCAGCGAGAGCTGAAGCAGGGTGAGGCATTGCCTCACCTGGGAAGCGCAAGGGGGAAGGGAGTCCCTTTTCCTAGCCAGGGGAACTGAGACACACAATACCTGGAAAATCGGGTAACTCCCACCCCAATACTGTGCTGTAAGCACACCGGCACACCAGGAGAATATATCCCACACCTGGCCGGGAGGGTCCCATGCCCACGGAGCCTCCCTCCTTGCTAACACAGCAGTCTGTGGCAATCTAACCGCAAGGCAGCAGCGAGGATGGGGGAGGGGCGCCCGCCATTGCTGAGGCCAAAGTAGGTAAACAAAGCCGCTGGGAAGCTCGAACTGGGTGGAGCTCACAGCAGCTCAAGGAAACCTACCTGTCTCTGTAGACTCCACCTCTGGGAACAGTGCACAGCAAAAGCAGCAGAGGCCTGTGCAGACGCGAATGACTCTGTCTGACAGCTTTGAAGACAGCAGTGGATCTCCTAACACAGAGGTTGAGATCGGAGAAGGGGCAGGCTGCCTGCTCAAGTGGGTCCCTGACCCCTGAGTAGCCTAACTGGGAGACATGCCCCACTAGGGGCAGTCAGACACCCCACACCTCACAGGATGGAGTACACCCCTGAGAGGAAGCTTGCAAAGCAAGAATCAGACAGGTGCAATCGCTGTTCAGCAATATTCTATCTTCTGCAACCTCTGCTGCTGATACCCAAGCAAGCAGGGTCTGGAGTGGACATCAAGCAATCTCCAGCAGACCTATAGCTGAGGGTCCTGACTGTCAGAAGGAAAACTATCAAACAGGAAGGACACCTATACCAAAACCCCATCAGTATGTCACCATCATCAAAGACCAGAGACAGATAAAACCACAAAGATGGGGAAAAAGCAGGGCAGAAAAGCTGGAAATTCAAAAAATAAGAGCACATCTCCCCCTGCAAAGGAGCACAGCCCATCGCCAGCAACGGATCAA
>NW_022298324.1:0-10343 GCF_002776525.5 Piliocolobus tephrosceles
ATTGTCTCAAGAGGGTTTTAGAATTTCATCACAAGCCATATTATATACTTATTTCTCTGCTAGTGTATTGCATTGCAATATTCTTAATCATTTCTCTCTAGTATCTATATCCAAGTTAAGAACCAATTTTCCAGCCAAGTAACTCCATTTACAAAGGGTGAGACTCAAGGTAGCATGACGTTTTAGGGCCAGCATGGTCTAACACCAGGCCTTTGATACATAGTACTTTCCAAACTTTATGGCTTAGGAAATGCCTGGGTTAGAAAGATGAGGCAAGATCACAGAAGGAATTAAAATGGAATTGAGAAACAAAATGAAAAGAATGTATAACCTTTAGAAGTTTTTTCTTATTTGAAATTAATGTCTGTGATTATTCAATGTTTAGTGAGCTAATGAGTCACAGAACAGAGGAATCATGATACACGCGTAACTTTGAGTGTTTCATAATTAGCTGGTGCCTGTAGGGTGGTTAATTAAAAAAAAAAAAAGTGGAACTAACTTTAAGCCAGGAAGATATGTTTGTAGACAGAGCATGTGGAAAGAGACTGACTTAAAAGGAGTACTTGTTTGGAGCAAGGAAAGGTACCTATAAAGACAAATATTACCAGAGTGCAAGACCTGTGGTTAAGTTCAGATGAGTGAACACATCGCTTTTGCAATCATAGGAAGAGAGAAGACTAAGCAGTTTTGTTTGAGAAAGAGAAAACACAATTATTTGTGGAAAGTTTAAGAAATAGACTGAGAGCACTGCTAATAGAATTTTTACCACAGAGGTGGGTTTAACTTTTAAGTCTAAAATATAGAAAATGTGTCTCTTACCAGTTCCATTCTTCATTGGTAGAAGTGGTGAAGCATTTTAATAGTTAAGAACTCGGTGCTTCCCCCAAGTTGCATCAAGTGGCGTGGCTGCAGAGAGTAATCATGACTTCATGGGTATTGCATTATTTTCACGAATAGGATTGTATTTTGTTACTGGTTATGCTAAATTAATGGCATATATTTTCTTATCATTAATTTTGTGGTCTATACTCTCTCAGGCCAGGGAAAGGCGTGCACACACACACACATACATACACACACACACTATAAATCTATCTGTGTATTTTCTAAAATGCCTACTCTGAACTCTTCCTTCTATTTTAAATTTCCACCATGCTCATTTTGATGTATGCAAAGTTGCCAAGGCAATTACTGAAAGCAATTTGATTTTTAAATTTTCTTATCTGACATTACTCAAGAAGAGCTGCCTTATTATTAAACATAAAACTTCACTATTTCTTTACATCTGATGATAAATGATATATCACTGAGAGTGTCATGATTTTTTGCATTACAAAATTAGATGGATTTTAAACTTTTATTTCTAAAAATAAAATGATTAGATTATAATAATTGTCTCATAAATTTTAGATAACATCTTCAAATGACAAATCTGTCATTGTCTGATACATAGCACCCAAATCCTTCTATGGAACAATTAGGAAGTAGGAACTCTTCTTTTTTTCCCATTATGTTATCTTGCGTGGTTTGAAAATTGAATGCTGAATATAATACTCTGTTGGAAACAGGATGAAATAGAAGAGTCACATGCTATTCCTTTCAGGATTAGACAAACAACTGTAAAACTTTGGGCAAATCACTTAAGATCTATGTATTTTAATTACTTATAAAATAAAGGAGTTGTACTAAATGACCCACTTTAGATCTAAACCAAGTTATCCTTTATCACTTAGGCCAAATTCCCAGGCGTCAAACTCAGTAACCTGGTAGTCATTCTAGATGCCAAATAAAATACATCACTATGATCTGCTGGTGTTAACTCCTTTTACTTATTCCCAAAGTACAATAATCTCTCAGTTTCCACAGTTCATTGGTTTAGACATTCATCTCTTGCCTGCTATTATTTCTGGCCTGGTTTTCTTGTGCATCCCTCCACCATACATCTTGCCCAACTTTTTTATTTTCCTTTTGTCCTGGTAAGTGTTGTTAAGCTGCTGTCATGGGTTGATGTTTTTGTAAATTTAAAAAATTTAATGTTAATAAAGCTAAATGTAAATTGCATATGGGGTGTTTGATATTCCTGATCGCTCCCTTTTTGTTTTTGTATTTGAGTTTTCAATGTATGATTAGCTCTTTCAACTATTGCCTGTTCTTGTGAGTTATATGGAATATCTGTAGTGTGAATAATGTTTCAGTGTTAAAAAATGTAGCCATGGCTTTCCTGCAATACCCTGGGCCGTTATCAGTTTTGATTTTTTCTGGGATTCCCATAACTGCAAAGCAAGAGAAAAGATGTCTTTTAACATGAGCTGTAGCTTCCCCTGTTTGACACGTGGCCCAGATAAAATGTGAATAAGTCTCTACTGAAACATGAACAAAGGACAATTTTCCAAAAGTGGGAATGTGTGTTACATCTATCTGCCACATGGAATTTGGAGATAAACCTCTAGAGCTAACTCCTGCTCCTTGATGTGGCAGATGCAGGACTTGACAGACAGAGAGCAGTGTTTTACAATCTCCTTAGCCTGCTTCCAGGATAAGCCATATCTTTTTCTGAGGCCTGCAGCATTAAGATGGGTTGAAGAATGGAATGTTTGTGCATTGGCAAAAGCTGCAGAAACCAGTGCATCTGCCCTTTGATTAAGTTTAGTTAAAAGACCAGGGATGTTAGTATGTGCTCTTATATGAGTAATATAGAAAGGGGAATGTCTTTGTTGTACTGCTTGTTGTAAAGAATGAAATAAAAGATTAAGTTGTTCATCAATCACATCACGAATTAAAGCACTTTCAATATTTTGTGTGACTTGCACTACATCAGCTGAGTCAGAAACAACATTAACTGGCTGTTTAAAAGTTTTCAGTACTGTAAATACAGCCGTAAGTTCAGCCCTTTGAGCAGAAGCAAAGTCAGTTTGAAAAACTTGTTGTTGAGGTCCCACAAGTGAGGCTTTTCCATTCCTAGACTCATCAATAAAAACAGTAATGGCCCCTTAAATAGGGGCTTTTTGAGTAATAGAAAGCGATATCCAGGATGTGAATTTTAGAAATTGAAATATCTTAGATTTAGGATGATTATCAAGAACGCCAACAAAAACCCTGCCAAATTAACTTGCCATTCCTGGGAATTAATATAAGCTTGCTGAATTTGTTGTTTGTTTAATGAAACTATAATTTGATTTGGATCATATCCTATTAACTTTGTTGTGTGCAGCCTTGCTTGTCCTATTAGTACAGCGATTTGATCTAAGTACAGAGTGACCATTTCGGTTGTATTGTGAGGTAGACAAAGCCACTCAACCAGATCATTTTGTTGAACAGTAACTCCTATAGGTGAATGTTTAGTAGGAAAAACTAAAAACTGTAATGGCTGCATAGGATTTGCTTCACTTGTGCTTGTTGAAATTTTTCTTCAGTTAATTGGAGTTCCTCTAATGCCTCTTTGGACAGGGAACATTTACTGTGTAAGTTAGAATCACCTCATAAGGTAGAAAAAATGTGAGACATAGTGTAGGTAGGAATGCCTAAAGTTGGACGAATCCAATTAATGTCTCCTAATAATTTTTGAAAGTCATTTAAAGTTTTTTAATTATCTCTTCAAATTTGAACCTTTTGAGGCTTAATAGCACTTTGTTCTACCTTCATTCCTAAATATTGAAAGGGAGTAGAAGTTTGGATTTTATCAGGGACTATGATTAATCCTGCTGCAGTCACAGCCTTTTCTAACTGTTTGTAGCATAGCATTAATTCCTCCCTAGTTTCAGCTGCACACAAAATATCATCCGTGCAATGGGTAACATTTTAAAAATTGTTCTCTAACTGGCTTAATAGCTTTTCTGACATAAGTTTGGCAAATAGTCAGGCTATTTAACATGCCTTGTGGTAATACTTTCCAATGGTATCTATCCACTGGTTCTTTGTTATTTATAGTGGGAACGGTAAAAGCAAATTTTCCATAATCTTGGATCGCTGAAGGAATGGTAAAGAAGCAATTTTTTATATCTACCACTATGAGAAGCCAGTATTTAGGAATCATAGTTGGAGAGGGCAGCCCTGGTGTCAGCATGCCCATGGGTTGAATTACAGCATTAACAGCCCTTAAATCTGTTAACATTCTCCATTTACCTTAATAACATTTTTTTTCTTAATAACAAACACAGAAGAATTCCAAGGAGAGAAAGTAGGCTCTACGTGTCCCTTTTGCAATTGTTCCTGCACCAATTCTTTTAAAGCCTCCAGTTTTTCCTGTTTCAGTGGTCATTGCTCCATCCAAACCAGTTTGGCAGTTAGCCAAACAAGAGGAATGGGAGCCGGAGGCTCAGCAACAGCCGCTCCTAAAAATAATACCTTAATCCGGTTCAATCTGTTTGCCCTTTTAGTTCTAAAGGTTCTGGTTGGCCATTTTCATTTTTTCCTAGTCCCTTACCTGGGAGATATCTCATTTTTCTTATTTGTTTACTGTTGTTACTATACTGGTCCATAGGAATAGATATTTCAGCACCCCATTGTTGCAATAAGTCTCTACCCCATAGATTGACAGGAATAGGTTTAATAATAGGTTGAATTATCCCTTCCTGGCCATCCGACCCTTGACATGGTAAAATTAAAGAACTTTGAAAAACTTCTGAAGCAGGCCCCACTCCAACAGTACCAATGGATGCCTTTTGTTTGGGCCAGTGTCGGGGCCATTGATTTAAAGCAATAATAGAAATATCAGCTCCAGTATCTACTAGCCCTTCAAAGTCCTTTCCTTGAAAGGTTACTGTACAAATAGATCTCTTATCAGACACTTGATTAACCCAATATACAGCTTTTCCTGCTGGGTTAGTACTACCAAATCCTCCTGTTCTTTTTCCTGTGCTGCTTCCCAGTTTTGTATAAGTTAGCAGCAACAACTGAGCAATCCTTTCTCCTGGGGAAGCAGACCATGGAGTTGAGGAACCAATAGCTAGTTGAATCTCTCTGGCATAATCAGAATCAATTATTCCTGTAGGTACAGTGACACCTTTTAAATTTAAGCTAGACCTTCCAAGCAATAGATCAACTGTTCCTGAGGGTAAAGGGCCCTGAACTTCCATGCGGACCTTCTTTGATGGCTCCCCAGGAAGTAAAGAGACAGAAATTGTGCTGCAGAGATCTACGGCAGCACTGCCTGCTGTGGTGGGGGACAATGTTGTACATTTGTAAGGGTACTGACTGTGCCAGATACACCTCAGTTTGTTGAGGGGCCCGAGGTGGTCTCCTCTTCCCCTTTCCTGAAAGGTGTTGTCCATCTTTGCTAAATTTAGAATGACACTGATTTGCCCAGTGATTGCCCTTCTTACATTGGGGGCATAGGTGGGGACTTTTCTGTTGATTGATGGTATTAGTTTTGTCTTTTGATTTCCTTTTCCACATTCCTTTTTTGTGTGTCCAAATTGCTCACAATTAAAACAAGAGCCTGCGGAATGGGGCATATTTCTCCCCACCTTTAGTCCAGCCATAGCTTGAGCTAAAAGAGTAGCCTTATGTAAGTTATCTCCAATGCCATCACAAGCCTTAATATATTCAGCCAAATAAGCCTTCCCTCTCACAGGTTTAATAGCATTTTGACACTCTGTATTAGCATTATCATATGCAAGAGGCTGTATTACAACATCCTGAGCTGTTTTGTCAGTTATAGCTTTATGCACAGCCTCCTGGAGCCAAGCAATAAAATCAACATGTGGTTCTTTAGGTCCTTGTCAGACAGAACTCAAAGAAGGATATTTTTCTCCTATGACATTTATTCTCTCCCACACCCGTAAGCACATGGTGCACAGCTGAGCAATGCCAACATCTTCCATTACTGCCTGATTTTCTAATCATTCTCAATTAGGGCTGACCCCCATTAACTGTTCAAAAGAAATAGGCACAGGTGGCTGTGCTGGTGTGTTTTCCTTTGCCTGAGTTTGTGCTTTATCAACCCACCAGGTTTTAAACTGTAAGTACTGAGATGGAGTGAGAACACATGTTAAAGTATCCCAGTCATATGGTATTTATCTATTATCAAGAGCCATATTTTTTAGTAAAGTTTGTACAAAAGGAGAATTTGGCCCATATTGACTAATGGCTTGCTTAAATTCCTTTAATAGCTTAAAAGAAAAGGTGGCCCAATTAGCTGTATTTTGCCCTCCTTGCTGGGTTATAGTAACTGGAAATTGCCATGCTTCTGGGTCTCCCTCAGCTCTAGCTTTTTGAATAGAATTTTGTAGAGCACCAACAATCGCTCCAGGTTTTAATGTTGCAACTACAGGAGCAGTTAGTTTTACAGCTAATTCATTTTCTCGCCCATTACGGGGAGGGGGAGGAGGTGGCCATTCACTTAATTCAGCAGGCAGAGCCAATGGGCTAGTAAAACATACCTTTTTCAGTTTCCCTTTTCTTTAATTTCCTCCGGTTTTTGCTCCTCGCATTCAGAATCCGAAGTTAGTTTTTTTTTTACACTCGTCTTCCTCTTCCTCATCTGAATCTGCCCCTAGTTATCTGTTTGAAATGGCTCAAGAGCTGCCTTTATCAATGCCCACACCGACCAAACTGAAACTGGAATTTTGGCTCCTTCTTTATACGCGTTTTTAAAATCTCTGCCAATTCTTTCCCGTTCATCCAACTCCATAGTCCCTTGTTCTGGGAACCGTGGGCAAAACTGCTCTACTGTACTGAAGAGTTTTAATAAATTCTGAGTATTAACTTTCGCTCCCCATCTCCATAATAAATGCCTTAGAAAGTTTAAATAAGCAGAATGTTTGCTTTCATTCTGTCCCATTGTTACCCTGATTCTTCCGAGCGCCTAGCTTACGTGCCAAGCTTCTTTCAGTTGTCCTCAGGTGTCCTCTGATGATGGATCTCCTGCTTTCACATGCTCTAGCGTTCCTTCACCAGAGTCTTCATAGCCCCACATTGGCACACCAGAAATGTTGGGGTGATCAGACCCAACACCAGGTCATGGAGGCTATGAAGTCGGGCGGAATCAAAGGAATAAGACAAGACAAGTTAAGAGTACATAGTGTGGGTCCAGGGGACCAACGCCAGTATGGAGGCTGCAAAGGCTCTGAGCTCTGGGAGCCCACACTATTTATTAGTAATCGAACAAAGAAGCAGGTGGTGAGGACATGCAGATGTGTGTGTAGACAGGTGAGGATGTGAGTACATGGGGGTAGAAAGGTAGTGGTGCATCAAGCATAGCTGTGACGGTTTAGCACATGCTCTGCTACTTGAGGTAAGGGAGAACAGATTCTTCTAATTCAAGATACAATTAATTTGTGATCTTGGGAGAGCAAGAAGCAAGGGGCCAGCGAGTCTGGACACATTCCAGAGGCTATGAGGGGTTTTATGACCTGAGCCCTGGGTGCTCTCCAAGCCACAAGGGGTTCTATGCACTGGGCTTAGATTGTAGTGCAGCAGGGCAGTCTTCCACCCTTTGGCACAGAGCTTGGTGTTCCGTAGGCCACGAGGGGTTTTAGACCCTAGACCCAGGACATGTTCCAAGACTCTTCTACATTATGTCAGACAAGCAAGCCCTGCCTCAGCCCTTCTACCAACATAATACTAATATACATTACTGGACAGGCAGAGGATAACAGTTATGTACATCTAGATAAAGATAGGTGCAGGAGGCTGCGCGTGGGGGCTCACACCTGTAATCCTACCACTTTGGGAGGCCAAGGCAGGCAGATCATCTGAGGTCAGGAGTTGGAGAGCAGCCTGACCAACGTGGAGAAACCTTGTCTCTACTAAAAATACAAAATTAGCCGGGCATGGTGGAACATGCTTGTAATCCCGGTTACTCAGGAGGCTGAGGCAGGAGAATTGCTTGAACCCGGGAGGCGGAGGTTGCAGTGAGCCAAGATCATGCCATTGCACTCCAGCCTGGGCAGCAAGAGCAAAATTCCGTGTAAAAAAAATTACATATATACACACATAGTATGTTCACAAATTAACAAATGAGCCATAAATTGAAAGAGATTAAAAATGAAAGAAGCTATTTCATTGAATATTATACTGGTCTTCATTGATGTTTGCCAAAATGTAAACATTTCAGTTTGTTGAACATGTATGTTAATAAATTATAGATAAGGATATATGTATTTATAAATATATTTTAACAGTTTCACTTCCTCAGAAGAGTGTTGCAACTCAAGTATCAAAGAAGCCATTTGAGTCATGAACACATGTAGAAGCATAGACGCAGTGTTTATAATCTAATCTTTGTGGAAAAAAAAATGCTCAAAAACCTAGAGATGTGAGCAGTACCAATAAAATTTCTACAATTTGCCAAGATTGTTTACAATGATAATTTCTATTTCCCTGATTGGCTGTTACTTTTCTGGAAGCCTGAGGAGAGGAGAAGCTGCCAGTGAGGTCCCTGAAGTTACCCAGGCCCAGGAGAGACACAGCATCAGCTGACAACTGTGGTAAATGCCACTGAAGACCCTCAATGGGAAGAGGCTGCAGGACCGTGTCTGCTATGCTTGTGTTTTAAATGCTGGCCAAGATGAGTCAAAACTCCTTTTCCTTTTTCAAATAGAAGAATTTTCAGGTACTCAAAATATGTCACAAGACTAATTTATTGTGTTTGCCCTACATAATTTCTTTCTTAAATAATTTAAGCAGGAGTTATTTCACATACTGCATTTGGCAACCAGTTTTTGCTATTTCGAACCATTGAAGACAGTAAATTTTGTTTTCTTCCTCTTTTCTTTTTCTCTCTTTTTTCTTTTTTTTTTTCTCATTGATGTTTGCCATTTTTTTTTTTTTGAAACAGAGTCTTGCTCTTGTCCCTAGGCTGGAGTGCGAGGCTGGAGTGCAATGGTGCGATATCAGCTCACTGCAACCTCCGCCCTGGCTCGCTGCATCCATCCCTTCTGCAGGTAAGATGTCAATATTTACCCTACTGACCCTGGCCATTTCTTGGTATTGCTCAAGTCCCCTGGGTCTTCAGACTGGCAGGTGACTTAAGGGACTAACCACCCTGGGCCTCTCCTGGGACAAACACTTGGCTTCACCCATTATCATGTCTTGTTCAGCCTCAGAGGAGCATGGTTGGGGTGGATTACCTCATGCCTTGATTCTGCCTTGCCGGAAACCACGGTGGCAGCAGGTTTGGGTGTCACCAAGTCACCGTGTTTCATGCTATTTCTGGAGATTCTGGCCTTTGTGGCCTCGGAAAGGAAGGTGATCTGGTGCTTTGGGGGAAGGCCCTTGGGATGCTCCTCCAGATGGTCTTCTTCAGGCCTTTTGCTCAGCATTGATCTGATCAGTTCTGCCAGCTCTGGGCCATGATCTCTGGCACCTCGCGGCTTTCCGCCAATAATTTCATAAACTCCAGACTTCGTGTCTTTCGTATGGAAAGCACGTGGTGCCCATTTCATATGACACTGCACCCTGGAGCCCAAACGTCAGCCCTGCGGGTGTGGGGTTTGTTGGGGACAATTTCGGGCTCAGGTCTAGGGGGAGCTTCCCCAGGGCAGGCGCGTCCTGGTCCCCATCTGAGGCCGTGGGCTCCTGGCAGGAGGACCTGGAGTTTTCAGATTCCCGGGAAGCATGCATTTCTCCCGACTCTAGGGCACAACCTGCCCTTTGCTGGCGTTGGGCACGGATCATGGCCTGGCAGAAGCCCACGACAGCGTGGAGCAGGCGGTGCCCCCCACCCAGAACTCCTCGAGGGTGATGGCTCCGGGAGGCCTAGGCTGGGACAGAGCGGGACCTCCCGGTTGGTCAGCAGCCTGCCCCCGGCTGCCACTTTCGGAGGCTTGGGTTTGGAAGACACCGCCTGCCATCCTGTCGCGCCTCTCGGGGTCTGCTCCCCTGGACTGGCCCTGCTCACGGGCGCGGCTACTAGCTGGCGGCCAGGAGCCAGTGGCAGGCGCGGCCGGTGGGACACTGGGCAGGAGGCTGCGCTAGAGCCCGTTGGGCAGCGCCGATCCCTGACCCCTAAGGCAGCTGGGAGGGTGAGCGAGCAGCGGCGTGGGCGGCTGAGGGGCTGAGGCGGCTGAGGAGGCTGAGGGTCTGAGGGACTGAGGCGGCTGTGAGGGGCTGAGGGGCTGAGGCAGCTGAGGGGCGGAGGGGGGTGGGGGGGCTGAGGGGGCTGAGGAGCTGAGGGACTGAGGGGCTGAGGGGCGGGCAGCCTGGCGGGTCCCTGCCACAGGGTCTACCGCACGACACGTGGCCGAATCCCCCGGGCTGCTTTCTCTCTGGCTGCTCAGCCACTTGTTTTCTTACCGTCAACCTCGTGGGCTCCTGCTCGGCGTCCTTTCTTACTCCGTCTCTGTTTTCGCTGCATTCTATCGGCAAGTCTTTAATTGAGGATATTTTACTGATATAACTGA
>NW_022298325.1:0-1331 GCF_002776525.5 Piliocolobus tephrosceles
GGTAATTCTGCAAAACACATTTAATGTCATGTTCAGTCCAGATAGAAAAGAACTTCTCTTATCTGAATAAATCAGCATGGGGCTCGTCGAAGCTGCACATTCTGATTCAGCAGGCCTGAGATTCTTCATATTTAATAAGTTCTCGGGTGACGCCGATGCTGCTGGTCTTGGACATGACCTTCGCAGTAGGATTGTAGACTTCCACACATTGAAATTGGGAAGAAGAAATATTGGAGAGCAGATCAAGACGTAAGGGGCTCAGGGGACAACATAATTTTGCTTTAATTCTACAGCATGTTTTCACCAAGGGTGGAAGGAGAAAGAGATGAAGTATAGACTTTATAGACATGACACTGTACTGCTGAAGACAGACGAAAACTTGATTGTAATAACTCGCGGACACTAGAGCAAGAAGTAACGAAACCACTGATGTAGTAATTAGTTTTCCCAAGGAAGAGGGTCTCTGAGGCAGGAGGAGGAAAAATAAGAAGTTATTTATGTAACGTTGAGGTTTCTACTGAGGAAATCTGAGTGAATTCACTTCAGATGCATGTAGCATATTTGCAGAAAAAAGATTTGATTTTGGCAGCTCCTGGAACAACAGGATGCAGGAAAGAATGTTAGAATTGGAAGAAACCACAATGAGTAATTACTCTTCTTTGTTACTATTAGTCATCAGACTTTCATGTTTCATTGATTTTAGTTATATAAATTTGATATTCTTGAATAAGAATACATTGGCTTCTTTGATCAAAGAAGTAACTCTTGGAAAAAAATCGCTATTTAATGAGTATTCTTTATAGAATAGCATGATACTCCTAACAAGACTATTTTAGAAACAAAAATCCTGTTGAATTCATCAACTGACCATTAAAATGGTCATTTTCAATGAATGTTGGCGTGATTTCCGAATGGAAAAGCTTTCTAATATTCAATTCTTGTGGGAGTTTTATTTAGTAGAAGTGTGTCAAAATTGATAATTGATTATGCTCTTTATTGAGGTTCATATATTACACTTTGTGGCCATGAGTGGATGAAGAAATGTTCGGAAGGCTCAACTAGAGAATACAAGAAACTTAGGCAAATTGTTACACCACATGGGTGTGAGAAATGATGAATATTGTATACTCAGATTCCAGAAACATATATCCAAGCTGATCAATTTAGGACACTTCCAAATTAAAAGACGTGAACTATGCATTCAACTAAGGTGTCATTGTGATTGTGTAAGTTCTCAGTTATCAGGCAAGTTAAAGAGCATGGTGAATGTTTGTAGTATAATGGTGTAAATCCTTCTGCTTTCTTGCCTGAAAGACATGCAGGATCATGTA
>NW_022298326.1:0-5131 GCF_002776525.5 Piliocolobus tephrosceles
TTCTAAACTTAACAGGATTGCTACAGATCACTAAAGATCTCGTAAAACTACCAAAGTCTCTGAACATGGTTCTTTAGTTAAAAGCCATGAAGGACAGGGTCCTTCTCAGTTTTGGAACTCTTACTGTGCTACTATAGAATAGGAACTCAATACACTCATCCAGGGGAGTTGAAATAAGTGGAATATAGTTGAATGATCTGGTGTTTAGAACTAGGTATTTCTCAACTCAGCATGTGCATCCTCTTGATGCTGCACATGCTCACTGATATAGTAAAAAAGAAAAATGAATCATTGGGTTTAAATGTCGAGGCTCTTACCATGGAAAGGTAGAAGTTGTGTGTATAGGAACAAGGATATGGAAAGCTGCTCCAAAGACCCCTGAGAAGTCATTTATTATGTGCAAGGGAGCACTAGTCTAGACCCACAGCAAGTAGTACAATGGAAAGAGCATCAACCTGTGTTACGGTCTTGGGTCTGCCATTAATTAGTGGTGTGATCTTGGATAAACTCCTTAATCCCTATGAACCCAACATCCTTATCTATAAAGTAAAAGGAAGCAGGGTTTGAACTAGATAATTTCTTTTGTTTTCTTCTTTCTTACATTCCTTTTTTTTTTTTTTTCTGACAGGGTTTCGATCGATCTGTTGCCCAAGCTGGAGGGCACTGTGACAATATCAGCTCACTGCAACCTCTCCCTTGTGGGTTCGAGCAATTCTCATGCCTCAGCCTCCTGAGTATCTGGGATTACAAGCATGTGCCACCACACCCAGCTATTTTCTGTATTTTTAGTAGAGAAGGGGTTTTGCCATGTTGGCCAGGCTGATCTTGAACTATTAGCCTCTAATGACCTGCCCTTCTCAGCCTCCCAAAGTGCTGGGATTACAGTTGTGAGCCACTGCACCTGACTGAACTAGATAATTTCTAAGATTTCTTACCTGTCCCAGATTCTTGGAAATCCAATTCATTGGAAAATGTCCCACATTTTCCAAAATATGTTGTGAAAGAACTTCTTAAATATTCTGTGAAAATGTATTCTATGGTAAAAAGTAAAGTTCACTAAGCACTTGGATAAATAACTTTTAAATGATATAATTTTTGGTGACTTTAGTATACTAATATTCATTTTATGACTCTCCTGTGGAATCTCATCAAGCTTATTTGACTATTAAATGTATCCTTCTTATGCAAAACTCATTGTCAACTAAAGACATGGCCATATTCCACAGACTAGAGTTTGGGAAAAGCACATTTATGATTTTGAAAATTCTTTAGTAGCCCTTAGCCAGAACTCATCACATCAACTAATATTCCAGCGAATTTCAAACATCCTTATTGGGTGCCTCCTATGTAAAAAAACTTCCAAATATTATCTTGCTGAATCATCACAACAGATTGGTGATGTAAATCTCATATTACAGGTGAAGACGTTGAACTCTGAGAGTTCAATGCTTGGCCTAATGTCACAAAATAGGGAGTGACGTTGAAATGGTAATGCAGTATTCTGAGTCTACTGGGATTTCTACCTTGCCTCACATCCTTTCACAACCACCAAAGCCACCCTTTAACCTTTTTACCTCGGATTATCTCAACGGGGTAATCAGAGGTGAGTTTCTCTGCATGTGGTGCCAGGCACAGGGAGCAGTGCCCATGGGCCACTCAGAAGAGAATAATAGCTACCATTCATGAATACTACAATAGAGGCCACAGCCCTGTCATATTTAACGGTTCCAACACTCAGGGTGACACCTGGCGGAAACATCTTCCTGTAATTACTTCTGTGATTTGGTACACATTATATTCCAATAAAGAAAACATAAATAATATATATTTCCATGACTTTGAGAAATCTGTTCTATAAGGAGGAATTTTCAAACTTTAACTAATTCGTTTATTTTAAAGATAGAGCCTTGCTCTGTCGCCTGGGCTGGAGTGCACTGGCAAGATCATGGCAGACTGTAATCTCAAACTTCTGGGCTCAAGCGATCCTCCTGCCTCAGACTCTTGAGTAGCTGTGACTACAGCCATGTGCCACCATGATTGGCTGTAAAGAGGAATTTTTGTGACATTTGTTTGTTTTAAATTTGTAAAATAAATGTCTTTCTCAATCATTTGCTTTCCATGAACTGAAAGTCCCAGAGCAAGCTGACTTGTCTACGTTCACAATTGTTTCTACAGAAGAATTTCATTCTTATTTTAAAGGGAGGGCATTGATAAATTGTGAAATTAGTGACTAGATATACCTCAGCAACTCAGCGTTTACTTAGGATTCAGGCAAGCACCACTATTCTCTTGTTTCTTACCCTATAACATGCCACTCTTGAACTTGAGTGTTCTCTCTGGCTTCTGGGTAGAGAGTCAGATGAACTTCAGTGAGCATAGGTTTTCTAATACATTAAAAAGAATTAGACATAAACAGAACAGAAAGAAGCAAAAAATAGTCAGCTATGGTTAGGTAAAAGTTTTTGACAAATTTACAGGGGATTTACCCTGAACCAAATGTCTCCTGAATTTATATGTATTTACCAAGAAATCCAGTCAAGACACAAGGGAATTTCAATGCTGATGTTTCCCAAACTGCTGTTCTACTCCCAAGCACATAACTTTGAAAGAAGGCTCTGAAGTAATAGCTTATTTAGTGTCTTTTCGAAATAAGAAATCAGCACATCCTCGAATTTTCCAACAAAACAATGGTCCCAAGGCCAACAGTTTGACCACAATGAATGTCATCACCAAACGATTGATCTTAATAAGCTGCACCATATTTTCAACCTGAATCAGTAGCTGGGACCCCAGGTGCCCACGAACATGCCCAGTTGATTTTTTTCTATTTTCAGTAGAGGCGGGGTTTCATTGTGTTAGCCAGGATGGTCTCAATCTTCTGACCTCGTGATACACCACCTAGGCCGCCCAGAGTTGAATCAGTGTATTCTTTTGCCCATAGTCACATAACAAGAACATGATGGAGGTGATTAGGGAAAGAAGAAAATGACTAAAGAGGATTCTGGCAATGTTCTATGTCTCACTTTCCGCATTTCTAAACTAGGATGAGTTATTCTTATTCTTTAAATAGTGGCAATCTAAATAAACAAACTCCTCCCACACACTAGAATTAAATAGGATCTACTCCAGGTAAACAAGTTATTAAAGAAGCTTGTGTTTCTTTCTTATTTCTGAATTTTCTAGAACTGACCCTGCTGAAAATGCAGTGAAAGAATAGCCAAACCTAGCGAAAACACCGAATGACCACCAAATGACCCTACAGGATCACTGACTACAAAGTCTGGGGAAACACTAAGGAGTGATTCTGACCTTGATCAGATTTACTCAAGAGAGCGTCTTACAGTTAATAGAGAGATGGACTCAAATCCAAAGCCCAGAGGTCTACCTTGGACTCTGACATGGTAGCTATGTGGCTTGGGTAACTAACTTCAGTTTTCTAAGCTTGACTCCTCATCTGGGGTCTTGGCTTTTGCTTTGTCTGCTTCACAGGGTGGCAAAGAGGATCAAATAAAATAATATATGAGAACACGTAGGAAAATATAAAATGCTATAGAAATAGATATATAGAGAACCCACTCTGTAGGCTACTTGGCCCATGTCTATCTCTGTTTAATTACCTACTCCATGAAACATCTAAGACTCTTTTACTTATAGAAAGACTGAATAGAATAATACTTATGCCAGGCCCAGTGACCTGCTGCACGTGTGTATGCCTGTGAAAGCTGATTTTAGTTGTTTCTGTGAGATACTTTCATAGCTTTCTCAGCAGAGAGTTACCAGACGTGTGTGTGTGTGTGTGTGTGTGTGAATGTGTGTTTAGAGATGGGGTCTCCTCTGTTATTCAGGCTGGAGTGCAGTGGTGCAATCATAGCTTGCTGAAATCTAGAACTCCTGGGCTCAAGTGATCCTCCTGCTTCAGCCTCCCAAAGAGCTAAGACTACAGGCGTGCTTTATTATGCTTAGCTAATTTTTGAATTTTTTTGTAGAGATGGGGTCTCACTATGTTGCTGAGGCTGGTCTTGAACTTCTCAGCTCAAGTGATCTTTTCTTCTTGGCCTCCCAAAATTCTGGGATTACAGGCATGGGCCACCATGCCCTGCTCCAGATTCTATTATAAAACAGCTTTGTGGTATGCTCTACTCTGTAGCTGTCATATTCCATTATTAGCTTATTGAAAGATCAACACAATCACCCATATGGTGAAGACATGGAAGAAACTGAAGTGAGAAATAGGCAGACTTACGAGCAGATTTGTCACCGAAGGTGTGGTGGGATGCTAATCAATAAAACATAAAGTCATGTAACACATTATCTGGTCATTAGAGAACAGAAAATGATTTCCGTGGGAATAAAAACGTAAGCACCATGCACTATATCCTTACATACCCTAATAAACCCCAGCTACCACATGTCCCTTTCAACATGAGGATGGACTCAAATGGTATGTAAAAGCCATTGAAGAGACATTTTAATAATCATTAAAATAGTTCACGTGGTGCAAGAAGAACCCAAAAGCCCTCCACAAAATTCTTTTCAGAATAGGAAGTCCTATCTATCTTCCCAAAGTCCTCCAAGTAGTTTCTCAAAATGTTCAGAAAGGAAACTCAGGTCCTAGAAATTCATGAAAAAAGATGATTTTTAATTATCTCTGGTCATACACCTTCCTCTGTACCCCAAACTTCACTCCTGACTGATCAGGTTTACGGATTCATTTCTCTCGTCCTGATACTCCTGTCCCTCTTCTAGAGCACTTCAAGCTCTAATTTTAAAATTCATCTAGACTTTCTGACCTCTTTTTAATTCTGAGTTTCAGCCTATTTCCTCAAATAGGCAACAAAACAAAATTGACACACCGCAGGTTGATACCTATGCAAGGAAGTTTCTTTCCAATGCAGAAAGTTGGCAGATGGAGCAGACAGAATGTTTTAAATATATTTATATTATTCAATTTATACATACCTATGGGCAGATGAGTAGATAGACCTGTACTAAAACATATCCACATTTATAGGCTTACAGAATTAAAATAGAGTGAACACTAATAGGTTTACAAGATAATGGGTTTATTCCAGAGACAAAAAAAAAAAAAAAAAAAAAAAAAAAAAAAAAAAAAAAAAAAAAAAACTGAGGC
>NW_022298328.1:0-3161 GCF_002776525.5 Piliocolobus tephrosceles
ACTCCTTTCTACTCGGACCTTGCTATTATTTACTACTAGGCAACCACAAACCCTTGCTTGTTAAACTGCTCTCCTTCAAGGCTCGAGAAAAGCTCCATGCGGCTCCCTCTAGGGCTCTCCTGCCATCTCCTCACTGATGCTGAGAGCCATCCTGGTGGAGAATCGCCACTGCTGCAGTTTGTGCAGCTTTTCCCAGAGCTGCGCCAGGAAATTATGGACGAACTGGAAAGGGCCGAGAAGAAATGTGTTGGGCGCCCTTGGATTTTGGGTCCTCCCCCGGGAGGACCTCCTGGGGGAGGGCCTCCTGGCGCCCCTTAGCTGGATCCCCTGCATAGAGCCGACCTTCCCACCTCCTCCTCCACTTTCCGCTGCTGGGTGGGGGAGGCTGGCTGCCGGGGGTGGTGGGGGGCGGGGATTGTAGCGGCTTTGAGCCTACTCCTTGTTTTGTTATAATCCCTGGTGGAGCTGGGTCAATTTCAGGCACAGCCCAGGCTAGTCGGGCGACGTTCAGAAAGGCCTGACTGGTCTGGCAGCCTCAACGGACCTCAACTGTCCGCAGCCGTTGCGGACCTCCCGGTCGTCATGGCGAATTACGGGGCCTATCATGGGGAGGGGAGAGGGTTTGCATTAGGAGTTATACCTGATGTAAATGACGAGTTGATGGGTGCAGCACACCAACATGGCACAAGTATACATATGTAACAAACCTGCACGTTATGCACATGTAACCTAGAACTTAAAGTACAATCATAACAAAAAATAATAATAACTGAGCTACTAAAAAAAAAAAGATTCACCTAATCACTTAGAAAATGAATAAATAGCTTCACCTGCCTTAGAAACTGCATGAAAAACTAAATTAAAAAAAGATAATTTAGACCACACGTCTCTAAATTCTTTTCTAAAGTCTCAAAAAAATGTAAAAAAACAGAATACACCCAAGATCATTCTAACAGTCTATACTGGTGAAAACCAGAATAAACTCCTCTTTGAATGGGATTCTATTTCAAATCATTTCTCCAAACTCAAGAAAAATCCCCTATGAGAAAACCTTAATAAACACTCTAAGCTAAACTCTTCAGAGATGGCAGTGAATTGAGATCGCGCCACTGCACTCCAGTCTGGGCAACGGAGCAAGACTGTCTCAAAAAAAAAAAGAGAGAGAGAAAGGCTGGGCACTGTGACTTACTTGGAGTTCACAATCAGCCTGGGCAATATGGCAAAACCGTGTGTCTTCAACAAATACAAAAAATTAACTGAGTATTGCAGTGTGTGCTTATAGTCCCAGCTACTAGGAAGGCTGAGGTAGGAGGATCACCTGAGCTTAGGGAGGTAAAGGCTAAGTGAGCTGTGATCATGCCACTGCACTCTAGCTTGGGTGAAAGAATGAGATCCTGTCTCAAAAAAAAAAAAAACATTTTGGGTTTACTATGTTGCCCAGGCTTTGTTGCTTTTTAAGAACTTTATATGATGCAAACTTCTTGAGGGCTTGTATATTCAAGTTTTTGTTTTTCTTTTGAGATAGAGTCTCGTTCTGTTACCCAGGCTGGAGTGCAGTGGCACCATCTTGGCTCCTTGGAACCTCTACCTCCTGGGTTCAAGCAATTCTTGTGCTTCAACCTCTTGAGTAGCTGTGACTACAGGCACATGCCACTATACCTGGTTAATTTTTGTATTTTTAGTAGAGAAGGGGTTTTGCCATGTTGGCCAGGCTGGTCTCGAACTTCTGGCCTCAAGTGATTTGCCTACCTCGGCTCCCGCAAAGTGCTGGGATTACAGGGGTGAGCCACCGGATCTCACCTCAGAGTTTTTGCCTTTTTTTTCCCCCCAGGTGATCAACCTTTTAATTATCCAACCAGATAATTGGCAGTAATCACATGGTACACCAGGTTTCCCCTTAAACGAGACTCTGTGGCCTGGACATGGTGGCTCACGTCTGTAATCCCAACACTTTGGGAGGCCAACGTGGGCAGATCACAAGGTCAGGAGTTCGAGACCAGCCTAACCAACATGGTGAAACCCCGTGTCTACTAAAAATACAAAAATTAGCCAGGCATGGTAGCGTGCGCCTGTAATCCCAGCTACTCAGGAAGCTGAGTCAGGAGAAATCACTTGAATCCGGGAGGCGGAGGTTGCAGTGAGCTGAGATCACGCCACTGCACTCCAGCCTGGGTGACAGAGTGAGAGTCTGTCTCAAAATAAATAAATAAATTAAATAAATAATTTTATCAGTGAAGTTCAGATTCTCTAGACACATTCCAATATTCCTAGAATAGGACATGAGAAAATAAATGAATATCTCCAGAATATCAACCATACTACAACGACAGCAATATTCTAATAAGATATTCCTATATCTGTTAAAGTTTTACAAGTAGATTCTTCTTCTTTATTTTTTTTTGAGACAGAGTCCCACTCTGCCACCTGGGCTGGAGTACAATTGCACAATCTTGGCTCACTACAACCTCTGCCTCCAGGGCTCAAGCCATCCTCCCAGTTTAGCCTCCCAAGTAGCAGCGACTACAGGTGTGCACTACCACACCTGGCTAAGTTTTGTATGCTTTGTAGAGATGTGATTTTGCCATGTTCTTGTTGCCCAGACTGATCTCAAACTCCTAAATTCAAGCAATTCACCTGCCATGTCCTCCCAAAGAGCTGGGATTACAGGTGTGAGGCACTGCACCTGGCCTCCAAGTAGGTTCTTAATCTGAAAGAATAGCTATCAAATTTTTGTAATCTAAAATAAAAAATAATTGCAGACACCTCCTACAATTTATAAAGCATATACAAAGACCAATAGGTTATCCTAAGAACATATCATAATACAAATAGAAAATATGAGTTTTAAAAGGATGAAATAAAGTTTTGATATAAATTGAGGTGTATTATTTTCCCGACATGTACATGAGACCACTTTTCCATAATCAGTATTTTATTTACTTATTTTTTATTGAGACAGAGTCTCATTCTGTCTCCCAGGCTGAAGTGCAGTGGTGCGATCTCAGCTTACTGCAACCTCCGCTTCCCAGGTTCAAGTGAATCTCCTGCCTCAGCCTCATGAGTAGCTGGGACTACAGGCATGCGCCATGATGCCCGGCTAATTTTTGTATTTTTGGCAGAGACAGGGTTTCGCCACATTGGCCAGGCTGGTCTTCTAACCT
>NW_022298329.1:0-2833 GCF_002776525.5 Piliocolobus tephrosceles
GTGAGCATATAAAAATAAGTTTTATACAGACACATTTTTATTATTCTTTCATTTATTTTATTTTTTTTACATTATAAAAAAAAAAAAAAAAAAAAAATTGTTGGTAACTGACAAGATATTGAAATATGTATTTATGTACTTATATTTTATCGTAAATAACTTAAAACAAATATACTAATTTTAATGTTACGCTTGAATTTGCATTTGTAAAAGTAAGAATGTTATAGTTCGATATGCATATATATATATATATATATATACATATATATAAATAATGACAAAAATATTATTAACCATGATGGACAAGACAGTATAACAATTGTAATAATAATCACATTGTTTTTATTATACAAGTGACATTTTATATAGTCGAGAAAAAAAATTCACAACGAATGTAAGTTTTTTTTTTTTTTTTTTTTTTTTTTTTTTTTTTTTACGTAAAAAATGTAAAAAAAAAAAACATTCAAACTTAAACAAATATATTTAAAGCAAATAGTAAAGCAACATAAGCAAGCACGGGCACAAAATGATTATCCATAAGTATATAAAATATAATAGTTGTATGTGTATATACTCACAAATGCATATGAAAAAGAAACAGGGCTAACACGTTTGAGTCTTTTACAGATCCACTAATAATACGTACTCAAAGTGCTTACATTATTACATAAACATAAAAAAAAAAAAATAAAAAAAAGTAATAATAATAATAATAATAAGAAAAAAACGTTTTTGCAAATTCATTTGTGCTCACTCATAAGTTCCTTTACTTGTTAGCTTTTTACCGCTTGCTTAATTTTTTTTTTTTTTTTTTTTATAAAAATTATATTAAGAATTTAATTTGAGCCAAACATAAATTAATTTGTATTACCACTAAAATTATAATCAAGTCATTCTGCTACGCCTTCATCACTTGAAAAAGACTTACTGTCGGGCGTTAATTTTATTTTTGGCAATTTTATCATTCCAGTTTTTTCTTTGCTTTTACTACTTATATTTATAAACTTTTCGCAACTGTCTGATATATAATTTATTTTCATATTGATACAAGTATTTATGTGTGATATTTTTTTGAAATTTATTTCATTACCCTTGTCAATGTTGTTGTAACTGTTACCAACATTATCACGTACATCATTTACATTATTATCATCCTTTTTTAAATCAGTCAAATTACTTAGTGTATTAGTACTATCATTATTTAATTGTTTGAGAGTATTATCCATCATATTGTTCATAGTTTTATTATTTTTATTTTCTTTTTTACTACTAATATATGGGAGGCTATTTTTAATTTCAGTTGTATTTTTATTATTTATAATTCCATTTTTGGGGATTTCCTTTTTCGTTTCATTTTTTACGCATTTTTCTTTTCTTTTTTTATTTTTTTTTTCCTCATCTTTTATTATGTCATCCTGTATTGTGTCATCCTGTGTTATGTCATCATTTTTGTTTTGATCATTTGTAACTGGCTTAGTCGTTTTTTTTTCTTCCCTTTTTTTCTTTTTTTTATGAGCCTTTTTTTTCTTTTTGCTTTCACCACTTTGGATTGGCGATTTCAACTGAAAATATTCTCCATCAGAATGTAAAGTTGGGATATAATAATAATTTTTATTTTTTTTTTCTGATTCCTCAAGTAATAAGTTTTCAAAAACTGTATTTGAGTTTTTTATATTTTCTTCATCGACATCTTCGATAAACGCGTCGTTAGTTTCGTCAAAGATGGCATTTGTTTCTATTAATGGGTTTATCTTTACATCTTAAAAAAAAAAAAAAAAAATTGTAGTTATGCACATACAAATATAAAAGAGCAATAACAAACTAAAGATATGGATAAAACTAGAAAATTTATTGTAATATTTATCATTATCATAATTATTATATAATGATTAAAGCTGTATATAACATATATATATATATATATATGTATGTGTACGTACGTATGTTGTACCTTTTAAGTGTTCAACTAGAGCGTTTGTATTAAATCGAGTCGGTATATTCTTAAGTGATGCCCTACTTAATTTTAAATTGTACGCAATTTGATCAACACTGTTTTTGTGTTGATTCATTACTTCGTTCTTATTTTGAGACAAAGAATTTTCATTTTTTTTATTATATCCGGTATCTTTAATTTAAAAAAAAAAGTAAAAAGAAAAAAAAAAATATAAATATAAGTGTAAGTATAAGTTTAAGTATAAATTAGAGAGAGTTACTCATTCAAATATTTATTAGTCGAAAAATAACATGTATTGTGTATAAGTCTTAATGATATGCAAATACCTAGTCCTAAATAATCGTTAAAATAAGATATAATATTAAAGTAACTCTCACTATCCCTTTCATTTTCTTTATTTTCCATTTAAAAAAAAAAAAAAAAAAAAAAAAAAATGACTTAATTTAAATCGAAGATTTAATTTAAATCAAAGACTTAATTTAAATCAAAGAATTTAAATCAAAGACTTAATTTAAATCAAAGACTTAATGTTTTTTATTTTTTTTTTTTCTGAGGGATCTTCTTTTATAACCATTTACATGATTGGAACAAAAAAATTTAGCCTTAATGTAATCACGGTTTTAATAATATTTTTACATAAAACTGAGTGTTATTAAAGGAATAAAAATGTTAACATTGAAACAAAGACAAAAAAAAAAAAAAAGAAAAAAAAGAAAAAAAAAGAACACACTTTTATGTAAATATATATATATTTATGTATTTAATGTTTTAATTTATATATAAATATATAAATATAAGAGTTCTGTTACTTTTCAATTGACGACGTGCACTACTGAAAAGTATAGGCTTATTCAGTATAATAATAAAAAAAAAAAAAAA
>NW_022298330.1:0-7317 GCF_002776525.5 Piliocolobus tephrosceles
ATATGTAATGCCCTTAACCTAGTGTCTGGCATGATCATTTGCTGAAAGGGAAGCTTGCGGGTGCAGTGTCCCCTCAGAAGCCAAAGCCCAGGGAAGGTCGCCTGCCCAGGTCAGGCTCCCAGCAAGTTTGTCTGGGGAGGGGCCAGTCATACCTCCAGGTCAGGGCAGAGGCTCAGGCTGAGGGAACCCTCTGCAGGTCCTGGAAGCAGATCCTTCCTGCCTAAGCCAGCAGGACAGCTCAGCAGGAAGCATCTTCCAGACACGGGAAGAGAGGCAGCACCTTTTTTGGAGCCATACAGAGCTAAGAATGGTGGCACAAGTAATCAGTTCTGTACTGGCGACCCCACTTGATGGAGCAAGTTCTAGGAAGTGGGGGCTGTCCTCGAGTCGGCCATGGGGTCAGCCACACAGTCACCGCAGCTGCTCTTTGGCACTGGGGGCTGGAAAGAGCCAAGAATGACACAGCCTGGAAAGAGCATGGGAGAAGCTCGTCTTCCACAGAACTACCTGCTGTACCAGCCAGGGCAGGTGCTTATTCCCCACAACAGCCCTCTGTGGTAGGCGACAGTGCTATCGTGAAGGTGCCGTGGTACCTTCTGAAGACACAGGCGAAGGCCTGTAATGGCACTGCCATGCACACATGGCACACCCTCTCCCGGTTAAACTGCTTGCCCTTCACTGGGCCCTGGGCGCCCAGGGAGATGACACTAGGGTGCCTAGCAGCATCTCTTCCATGCCCACGGAGAACAAAGTTGTGTTCTGGCGTCCAGGCTGCCACAGCCTGCTGGTGTACCAGAGGGTGCATTGCAGGGAGTGGGCAGGGCCAAGGACTTTCGAACGCTCCAGTAGTCCTCGTATTTCGCATTTGGGGGAGTGGGTCAGAAAATGGCTGGCACATGGGAGGTGCCATATTGCTGCTGGGTGGGTGGACAGGTTGCCCTGAAAGCAGGCAAGCAGCAGGGCCTGATGGTCAGATGTGGGCCCACTGAGCAGCCACGTGGCCTTGGACAGGGCAGATCACTGGACCTCAGTGTCCTCAAGCCGTGGACTACAGTTAGTGAAATAAAAGTGTTTCGGCCGGGCACGGTGGCTCAAGCCTGTAATCCCAGCACTTTGGGAGGCCGAGACAGGTGGATCACGAGGTCAGGAGATCGAGACCATCCTGGCTAACACGGTGAAACCCCGTCTCTACTAAAAAATACAAGAAACTAGCCGGGCAAGGTGGCGGGCGCCTGTAGTCCCAGCTACTTGGGAGGCTGAGGCAGGAGAATGGCGTAAACCCGGGAGGCGGAGCTTGCGGTGAGCTGAGATCCGGCCACTGCACTCCAGCCTGGGCGACAGAGCGAGACTCCGTCTCAAAAAAAAAAGTTTCTTCCAGTGCTGTCCTAAAGTGGGTGCTCAGTTAGATGTCTGCTCCTTTTTGCTTTACAGATGAGGAAACTCTCACAGAGATGTTAATTAGGTGGACATCCTTCATTTGGCAAATACTTGGGTCCATGCTGGGCACTGGGGCTCAGCAGTGAACACTGCAGGGAGGCACCTGCACCTGAGAACTTCCCTTCTAGAGGGCAGACGGGGAGTCACAAGTAGACAAAGGAGGGGACTCTGCAAGTGGTCATCCGGGTCGTGAAGGAGGCAGCAGGGTGTGGGGACGGTGACAGGCGGAGTGGCTGGCTCATCTGGAGCCAGCTAGTTACCTGCTGTGCCAACGTTCTTGAACCCCTGCTTGTGAGCTGCTGTGCTGGGGCTGCAGACCCAGGCCTGGCTCCCAGGGGCTTGCCGTCTGGCCGGGCAGGGCAGGTGCTGTGAGCAGGTGCAGAGTGAGCCTCTCCTCGGGGGTCAGGAGAGGTGCATCCTGAGGAACAGGGGAGTGGGGAGCACAGACAGGAGCTCAGAGGACGGCTCGGGGGGGACCGGAAGTGAGGGCGGCAGGTGGAGGGCCCCGGGTGGGGTTCCAGGCTGGTGAGCCGTGGCGGTGCTGCAGCCTGAAGGCTGAGTGTGGTGTGTGTGCCCACAGGCCGGCCGTACCGTGGCAAGCCCAGCGACATGTGGGCCCTGGGCGTGGTGCTCTTCACCATGCTGTATGGCCAGTTCCCCTTCTACGACAGCATCCCGCAGGAGCTCTTCCGCAAGATCAAGGCTGCTGAGTACACCATCCCTGAGTGAGTCCTGCCGCCCGGGGGGCGGGGGGCGGCCAGCCTGATGGGCTCAAGGCAGGGAAATGGCACAGTGAGCCTGGGCATCCTGGCCACAGACCCAGCACCACCCACTGAGCCCTCCTTCCCAACTCCCTGCCTCAGGGATGGCCGGGTTTCTGAGAACACCGTATGTCTCATCCGGAAGCTGCTGGTCCTTGACCCCCAGCAGCGCCTGGCTGCTGCCGATGTCCTGGAGGCCCTCAGTGCCATCATTGCATCATGGTAAGTGGACGGGCACTGGACCGGGCACAAGGCTGCGTCCTCAGGGCCTCTGCCCATCCTACCCAGAAAAAGCAGCCTGCAGTCAGCCTGCTTCTCTGCCAGTTAAGAGTCTGATTTCCAGATTCTCTGCATGGGCAAGATCGGGAAGGCATAGGCAGAGCTGAAGGGCTGCCATAGCTGCCCAGGCCATGCCAGTGGGGGATGGGCATTGCCTCACTGAATTCTCACCACCTGTAAAGGAGAGATTGTCCCCTTTTATGGATAAGAAAACTGAGGCTCAGAGAAACAGTCTCATGGCAGGAACACAACCCAGGTGTGTCTGACTCCAGCTAAGTCTGGGATCAGTGGACCTGGTCTCTCTGCGGCCGGCCTGAGCTGTCTGCCTCCCTGCAGGCAGTCTCTGTCATCTCTGAGTGGGCCTTTGCAAGTCGTTCCTGACATCGATGACCAAGTGAGCAACGTGGATAGCTCCCAGGAGGTGAGTCGGGGAGGGCAGATGGGCCGTCACCCAGCCCCAAGGGACGGGCTTCTGGGGGCAGGCAGGGCAACGGCAGAGGTGGCAGCTCTCCGCCGTCCGCAGGGTTTCCTTGGTCTTCTTGCCCAGCCTTGGGGTGGGAAAGGGAGACTTCAGTCCTCAGCCTGAGCTGCCTGGGGCCTGCCTTGGGCTTGGTGTAGCTGGAGATCTTTGGCCAGAGAGGCCTGTGGGGCAGCCGAGCTGGAGCCAGTGCCTGAGTGGCCCAGGCCAGCCCTCTCAACTTCCTCCTGCTGCCCACATCACATTTCTCTGCCCCTCTGAGTCAGAGTTCTCTCTCACCCTTCCTGCTTTTCATTTTTCAGATGATTCATGTTCTCCCTGTTTCTTTCCTCCCCATTCCCTGCACTGGAGAAAGTGTTGGGCCTAGGGTGGGGGCAGAGACTTGGCACCAGGCAGCAGGGGGCAGGTGGTCTTAGGGTGCCCCCTGGAGGGCAGGACTTGGCCAAGCAACAGCATTGCTGGGCCCTGGATATTGGAAGGACCTTCCCTCCCTGGCCCACGTTGGAGCTCTACAGTGAGCAGCGTGTAGGTAGGACCAGGAGGGGCCGTGCCTGGGAGAGCCTCCCAGAGCCTCCTGGCCCCCGAGGATAGAGAGTTCCAATCCCTGCCCACCTCCAGCTTCCACCCTTTAGCTGTTTGGCTAAAATGATCATCACTAGCCTGCAGTGAGTGCCTACCCCGAGGGCACCTCGTTCAGCCCTCAATGTGGGCCTGCGTGGCCTGTGTTCTTAGCCCCATGTTACAGAAAGGAAACTGAGGGTTAGAGAGGTAAGGACTTTCCGAAAGCCACACAGCTTAGAAGTAGTGGAACTGAGCCTTGAACCTAAGTCTGATCCTGAAGCCCTGCTGTCCTCTGTGGTGACTGGCATGGGGACACCACTTCAGCTTCTGTTACCATCTGCCTGGACCACCCCAGGGACTCAGCATGGGGCCCCGTGTATGTGGCTCCCCCAGGTGCTGAGCCCCTAGCCCAGGGCTCGCTCGTACCTCTTGACACGCGTTGGCCGCCTCAGGGCTCAGAGAACCTTTGTGAGGGGCCAGACAGCTGAGGCTTCTGAGGTAAAGTGACCTCTCACGCAGCCAGTGAGTTAGGAAGCGTGAGTCTGCGTCAGTCCCAGATCCGCAAGGTGGCCTGCAAGGCGAGTGCTGGTTGGCTGGAGGGTGTCAGGGACCTGCCCTCAGCGCCACTCCCGCCCTCTGCCTTGAGGCCTGAGGCTGTGGTGCCTGGAAGGGTGACTGCAGCAGCCAGGCTGCCAGCACTCATGCCCGCCCTCCGCCACGCTGCCTTCATCTGGGTTTATCTTTGTCTTGTTCCCTCCCTCTCTCCCGGCCTCAAAGGCGAAGGTGACGGAGGAGTGCTCCCAGTATGAGTTTGAGAACTACATGCGGCAGCAGCTGCTGCTGGCCGAGGAGAAGAGCTCCATCCACGACGCCCGGAGCTGGGTGCCCAAGCGGCAGTTCGGCAGTGCACCTCCGGTGCGACGGCTGGGCCACGACGCACAGCCCATGACCTCCTTGGACACGGCCCTCCTGGCGCAGCGCTACCTGCGGAAGTAACAGCCTCAGCCAGGGCCACCAGCACTGCTGCCACCTCTTCCAGCCCCAGCCAAGGGCATGGCTGTCAGGGCTGGGCCCTGTAGTGCTGGACTCTCCCGGGCCGCAACAGGGACAGGGCAGGGACAGGGACAGCCCAGGTCACATGTGGGGTCAGCAGAGGTACCACGAAGCTACCTTTTGGGATGATTGCTCGATTGTTTGGTTTTTAAATCTGAGAAGCCTAGATAACTAATCTGCTTTTAATCATGATGTTTTAATCTACCTCTGTCTCTTTAACCATGCTGTCTCTGGACTGAGCAAGAGGGAGGAGGAGGGAGCCCACTCACCCCGCCCCAGGGACGTCCCCAGCGGCCACCACCTGACCTGGGGCGCTGCTCCCCACAGTCCAAGTAAGCTGAAAGTGCAGCTCGCTGCGTGCCCCAGAGCGAGCGTCCCCTTCTCCCTGCTCTCCCAGGTCCCTGCCACAGCCTCTTTCCATCCTTCTCCTTCTGACCCAGGCCCCTCAGTCCAAGCTTTGGAAAACCTTCACCTCATCTTAAGCCGAACTCAAATATATTTATTTTTTTACCGTACCAACTTCTCTCCCATCTCTAGGTGGCGCAGCCCATGGCCACTCCCTGCCCCCAGCCTGGCTGGACAGCAAGGAGTCCACAGCCCACACGCGGGCTCCCTCCTCACCCCCAGGCAGGGAAGCCCCTCCTGCTGGCCCCGTCCCCTTTCAGCCCACCAGTCCCTCTCTGCTGCCGGTGATGGGAGGCCTTTCTAGACCTGGCTCTTTCTCTCCCGTCTCAGTGGCTTCTCTGAGGTGCTGTACACGCGCGTTAACCTGTTCCCTTCTCCGTCCTTCCCTGTGGTACCAAGCTCACGTGGACTCCTGATGCAAAGGGGCCCAGGGGTTGGGCTGCAGGCCTGGCTGTGAGTGGGGGGCCTGCCGGTATGCTCCCCTACCCTACTCTTGGGTCTAGAGGATGGTGGGGACATCTCCTGTGCCCTTGCCTCATAATAGATGTGGTGTCTCTCCCAGTAGACCCTAGCAAGGGTCCTCCATGGGCGGTGGGGCCTGGGAGAATCACAGGGATTGGGGGAGCCTGCCTGGCTTGAGAACAGCCCTGCTGCCCTTTTGAGCCGAGATTTTGAAGTGGATGCCCGTCTTGCCAGAAATGCTGTTCTCACCAGAATGCCCCCTCCCCTTGCCCTCACTGGACTTGGCCCTGCCTGATGCCAAGCAAAGACCCTTCCCCAGAGGCCTACCCCCCATATGTCCTCAGAGAGGCTGAGGGTCCCCTCCAGTCATGGGCCCTGAGGCCCCTCCTGCCTGGCCCTGCTCCCCAGTGGGGAGGTGACTGTGTTTCCCAGAGTGTGAGCTGCTCTCCTCCCCCTAAAAAGCTGACTCACTGTGAGTGACCTTGGGCAAGTTCCCAAACCTCCTTGTGCCTCAGTTTCCCCATCTGGAAAAAATGGGGCCACCTCTTGCCAGCAGTAGCAGGGCTGCCCACGCCCCTTTCTCCCCATGCCCCATCCAGCACTTGGGCGCCTCATGCCTCTGCCTCAGTGGGCCTGTGGGAGCCCACTGGAGCCCAGCACTTACTCCCCCTGAGCAGCAAGCCTGCGTCTGTCTCAGCTGTCCAGCACTGAGGGCCAGGGTCTTGTGCTGTGGGGCTGGCAGATGCCCTCTTTTCTATATTTATTTCATAAAAGTCTCCTGCGGGAGCGGAAATGCAGTCTGGCCTAGGGCTCCCGGCCCTTGACTGTCCTCCTGTGAGGGCCTGAAGCTGGGCCAGGGCCCGTTGCAGCGGAGCCCCAGCTCAGCAGCCCACCCAGCCCCTCCAGGCTGCTGCCCGTGCGTGGTCTTTCTCCTCCTTTTCAAAGCAATAGCCGCCGGGTCTGCAAAGCCCTGCCAGACAGACTGGGCCCTTCCACGGTCAAGCCATGTGTCTGATTACATTTCTGGTGAAGCAAAGGAGAGGAGGATGGGCCAGCCCTCACTGGGTGTCACACACTGAGAGAAGTCCTATTGTAAAGAAACGGAAAAAGTCACAAAAAAGTTTGTATAAAGACATATTTTTGTACTACATGGGGACTCTTCCTGCATGTCAGCAATAAAACTTCCTGATCTGGAACCACTGTGGCCTGTGTCTCCTGCGTTCTTGCCTTCCCTGCCTGCGTCTCGGCCTCTCCAGCCCCAACCCAGCCCCATCTCTCGCCATCGCAGCCGAGTGATGCAGGATTCCCAACTGGCTTCCCGCAGCTCTGAGTGTGCCCCCTCCCTGCTCTCCGCAGCCAGCAGGTGGCACCTGGCACCACTGTCTTGGCGGGGGTAGGGGAACCTGAAGCGCCCAGCAGTCTCTTGAGACCTATGTATCCGCCCACTGCCCAAGTGGGAGCTCCCTGCTTGGCTTGGCCCACCCCCTGACCTTGCATGCAGGAGGTAGCGGGGCATCCCAGGCAGGGTATTGATCATATCTCTGCCGAACTCCATCTGGGGTGGGGGAGCCTGTTGCCCGAGACTGCCCATATGCCCATGTGCCCACCAGGGCAGCCAGGGAAGGAGAAGGCCCAGCCAGGCCTCTTCCTGCTCCACCCACCCCCTCCCTCTCCTCAATAGGAAGCCAAAGGCTTCCTTCCTTCCTTTCTTTCCTTCCTTCCTTTGCTTAAATTTAGACTTTGGGCCGGGCACAGTGGTTCATGCCTGTAATCCCAGCACTTTGGGAGGCTGAGGCAGGTGGATCACGAGGTCAGGAGTTCGAGACCATCCTGGCTAACACAGTGAAACCCTGTCTCTACCAAAAATACAAAAAATTAGCC
>NW_022298331.1:0-2013 GCF_002776525.5 Piliocolobus tephrosceles
TCTGAGTGTCTCCCTCATTTTCCTTCTACACAATTTTGCTTTTTTTTTTTTTTATCTATCTCAGAAATCTTCGGGGATTCATAGTAGGAAGGGTGTTTCGAGGTTGAGAGTAGGGACATACAACTTTGTTGAAATTTGTGGTGAAAAGAATACTTCCATCTGTTTTAAGCAGTGAAAAGGTCACAGCAATATGAAACTTGTCTATTTCTTAACACAAGCAGCAGAGTCAAATTAAGACTGCAAACTTTTCTTAGAAGTTAAGGTCTTTGAGGGCAGAATCCTCATCTATTTCAATACCTTCAACACTGAATGTGTCTGTATGGATGAGTTCACAGTATAATAAAATATAGAAAAAAGGGAATAAAACAAACAATAGATTTTTAAAAAGACAGAACAAGCCACCTCTTTATGACATAACAAAATAATACACCAAAACTGGATTAAAGTGTAGAGATTTGTTCAAACTACATGTTTGATCGGGTTCACAAAGTGTTTCAATTAAATTCTAAAAAGAGGATTGAATTTATATTCAGAAGACTGAGGTTTTAGTCCTTGATTTCATTATCAATGTGCTGAGATACCTTGAGCAATTAATTGCTCTTTTTATTTTTATTTATTGTTTCCCTTGTTAAGTAATATTTGGTGGTAAATAGTTAAGATCACAAATTACCAGGGCAGTACATTCTTAAAAGCTCTTATCCTTTTTGGTAAAGCTTTGGTTATAATAAAGAGATGGAAGAATATTATTCAATGAGAGGACTTCCCACTACCAGTCAAAAGCATGGCAGAATCTGTCAGTTGCTCATCTGTGTCGACTGGGGCTGTGGAAAGAGGGGACATAGAGAGAAGTGCTTTATAGTCATCTGAGTTCATCGCTCTTTCAAGGCCTACGACAGGGTCACTCAGTTGCACGAGTACCTGTTTGAGAGCTAGAATCCTTGAGAACCAAGGGTTGCAATTTTATTGTAGGTATTATGAATTTAAAAAGAATGTGGAAGGAGGGGTAAAGAACAGAATAAGAATCAAGGTAAGGAAAAGGAAACAATATGCAAAGAACAATATTACCTTATATTCTGAAGGATAATCAATTATCAATGCTTCAATTTTATTCTTTATGACAATTCATTTCAGGTAGAACATGAGATTAACATAGGATAGTAGCTTTAAACGATATTTGCCTTGGTTTAATTAAAAATTTACTTTATAGAGACTTACAATCCGTGATGATTTAGTTGCAGCATATCTAAAGTATAATGAAGTTTGCCCTCTTTCAAGCAGTATGTACACATAGATCCACATATTGGCTAAGGGCCTCTTGGGCCAATTACTTCTATTTATTTCTTCATTATTTTTAAATTTCTTCTGATAAATCGATTTTCCTACATGAAGAATGGCTGAATGAATTTTCTCACCCACTGTATTTACTTCATCATGTAAGGAATTACATTATTTTTTTTCCTAACAGAGAACTGTTTCTTGTCCACATTCCCATCTTCTTCCATTAGGGGTATTGTTAATATAATCTTCAAATACCTCACACTGGTTTATTTACAGTGTAACTTTTGGTTGAATTAATTTTTTATAAATCATAACCAGGAAAGCATTTGATACGATCAAGGTTGTTCATGCCGCTACCAAGACCCTATCTTCACCTGATAATGTATAGAAAATTCTGTTCATAAATTACATTCTCAAATTGCGTTTATCTCCAAATCACTTGTACTCATGTTTTCATTCTCAGACTTTTGTCCATTGTCAAACCTTTAGAAAAATTACCTGCATTAATGAACTAGACCTTGTAAGGAAGTAAGCATGTCACTGTGAAAAGGTACAGGTGATAAGGGGATCAAATCAAACTGAGCTGAGCCCAAAACCAGTGGCTTTAGACACCTACCCCTAAGTTTGCTTTTAATTTAGTATAGAGGGTGATAATAGTATCTAGCCAGTAGAGTTATGGCAGGGATTAAATGAGATTCTATATGTAGCTTTGTAAAGTGCCTGGTCCTTGGTATA
>NW_022298333.1:0-7291 GCF_002776525.5 Piliocolobus tephrosceles
ATCGTGAGCTCCTGAGTTCTGTAAAGGAAGAAGTGACAAATTACATGACCAGCAGCAGCTTACTTGAGTGTGACCTTGGCTGACAATTCTGGTTCCTGCCCTGTGTCCCCTGGTGTCATTTTTACAAACCTTCCTAAATTTCATTACCAGATGAATTTGCCTAAAATCTGGCTTTTTAGACGTCACCTGCTGCTAAAAAACTTCCAGTGGCTCCAGATATCCACATCATAAGATTTCCACTTTCAACCCAGATGGGTGTTCGAGACTCTACAGTTTGGTGCTATTTACTTCTGCAAGCTTAAGTTCTACTATTCCCACCACGGACCTCCAGCAGCATGGCCCGTACACTCCATCTCCCTACCTTGTCCCTTTCCTGGCCCTCTACTTTTTAACATGACACTTCCTGTCAAGTCCAACCCCTTCACAAAAGCTTCCTGGACCTTTCCAGCCCTCTATAATCAATGTGTCCCTCCCTCCCACAAGCATTTAATGTTGTAAGCATAGATCAGTCATTGTTAACCTATATTGTTCCTTTTTTTAATTTTATTCATTTTTTTTTTAGATGGAGTCTTGCTCTGTTGCCTGGGCTGGATTGCAGTGGTGCAATCTCGGTTCACTGCAACCTCTGCCTCCCGGGTTCAAGCTATTCTCCTGCCTCAGCCTCCTGAGTAGCTGGGACTACAGGCGCGTGCCACCACGCCTGGCTAATTTTTGTACTTTTAGTAGAGATGGGGTTTCACCATATTGGTCATATTGGCCAGGCTGGTCTCTATCTCCTGACCTCATGATCCACCCGCCTCAGCCTCCCAAAGTGCTGGGGTTGCAGGCATGAACCACCACGCCTGGCCTAATTTCTGTATTTTTAGTAGAGATGAGGTTTCACCATATTGGCCAGGCTGGTCTTGAACTCCTGACCTTGTGATCCACCTGCTCAGTTTCCCAAAGTGCTGGGATTACAGGCATGGGTCACTGTGCCTGGCCTAATTTTTGTATTTTTAGTAGAGATGAGGTGTCACTGTGTTGGCCAGGCTGGTCTTGAACTCTTGACCTTGTCATCCGCCCACCTCGGCCTCCCAAAGTGCTAGGGTTACAGGTGTGAGCCACCGCACCCGGACTGTTCTTTATCGTTTTATCATGAAATTTTTAATGTCTTCAAAGAGTCTTTGTGAACCATAAATCACTGTACAATGTTAACAGCAATATCATCAGTACTGAAAAGTTTGGTCCAGAGCTGTGTCTCAAGAGCTATTTTTACCTTTGTTTCCCAGGACACTACACATTCAATAAATGTTTGTTAATTATGACAATAATTTATTTAGGTCCTAATTTCTCCCAGAGTGCCCCTCAGGGGTAGACATCATTCATTGGAATGCATGGTTCCTGTAGGTTTTTAAAAATTAATTCCCATTACCTTTTGCCACCCTTCACACTCTTGGGGTGGAGATATTCCACTTGAATAAGGCATGCAATTAGAATTAGCAGATCTTGGGTTCCTGTGATCCTGGGTAACTAATTTAAGCTCTCTGAGCCTCATTTTCTTCAATGACACACAAGGAAGAATACATTGGAGCTCATAGGTTTCTTGTGACAATAACTGAGATTACTCATAGACATGTCTCTTAATGCTTGGCACTTAGCAGGTATTCAATTAATGTGAGTTTTCATCTGATTCCTTTTCTAATAATGTTGATTTCAGAACCTTCTGAAAATGTAACCTTTCTCAACTTGACTTATACAGGCTTTCCTAGTAATTCCTCAGCTCATGAGCATAAAAGTCTTTGTCAGTCACTTTTGCCTAGTCTTTGAATTAGTGAGTCTCCTAAGCCATCTCCTATGACCACTCCCATTCTGCTCCAGCCACTGGCCCTCTTTCTGATCCTTAACAGTCCCTACAAGCTCCAACCTCAGGGCCTCTGCATGTGCTATTTCTCCTTTGCCTTCAATGCCTTCATCCCACATATCCACAACATTTTCTTTTTACTGCTTTCAAGGTTTTGCTAAATGTCCCTGGCCCTTCTAATTAAAGTTGCAAATTTCCAGCTGGGCGTGGTGGCTCACGCCTGTAATCCCAGCACTTTGGGAGGCCAAGGCGGGCAGATCACGAGGTCAGGAGTTTGAGACCAGCCTGGCCAATATGGTGAAACTCTGTCTCTACTAAAAATACAAAAAGTAGCCAGGCGTGGTGGCGCGCACCTGTAGTCCCAGCTACTTGAGAGGCCGAGGCAGAAGAATCGCTTGAACCCGGGAGGCGGAGGTTGCAGTGAGCCAAGATCGTGCCACTGCACTCCAGCCTGGGTGATAGAGTGAGACTCCATCTCAAGAAAAAAGTAGCAAACTTCCAAATTACACACACACACACCCTTTTGCTTTTTCTCCATAAGATGTATCATCTTCTAATATAGGACATAATTTACTTTGAAATTGTTTCACTTGCTTTTAAACTGTCTCTGTTCCCATGAGAATAGAAATTTTTGTTTGACTAGCTCAACACTAATTTCCAGAGATGAGAACAGGGCCTGACACATAGTAGGTGCTCAGTAAATGTTTGCACTATGCAGACCATCACATGAAGAGTAAGATCTGATGATTTCCCCTTTAAACGTTTGAGGCATTGGTTTGGCCTATGATAAGGTTGGATACCAAGGAATCCTGGGAATCCTGAGAGCAGTGGTCAGCAAACTGCAGCCCACAAGCCGAGTCTTGCTCACTGACTTTTTTTAAAAATAAAGTTTTATTGGGACGTAGCCATGTGCATTTGCTTACATGATGTCTGTGGCTGCTTTTGTGATACAAAGGCAAAATTGGGTAGGAATGACACAGAGAGTGTGAGCTGCAAAGCAAAAAATATTTACCATCTGGCCCTTTACAGAGCAAGTTTGCCAACCCCTGCCTTAGAGGATGAGTGAGTTTGGTCTACCATGGAGATTCAAGGATTGTAGTGTCTGGGAGATGCTGCTATGATTTTGGTAAACTCTTCACATTGAAAGTTCTGACATTAGCTTTTTAACAGTTGAAAATTTGTAACCCACTTCCAGAAAGACGTGTGCACCAGGCATGGTGCAAGGTGCTCTTACCTGTGCAGTGCACACCTGGCTGCTGATGGGCGAGGAGACCCTGTGTCCTTCTCCCTGGGCCCCGGAGGATGAGGGCAGAAAGTGAGGGTTGTTGGGTGATGGGGGCAAACTGATGTGCTGTGGGCTTTTCACAACTCCAAGCGGTGAATGCTGAGGGGAACACTGGGGGCTGAGAAATGTGGAAGAAAGTACATTGGTTTGATCTGAGGACTCCACACAATGAGCATTTCCAAGACGCTGGAGTTGAGCCGCTTCACAAGCCGGCGGTTGACACTCTGAGCTGCTGCTTTGTCTTTTCACAGGTACTTGGGATGCAAAAGGGCAGCTGGAGACGGCCTGTTCCTGCTTGATGGAGGCAGCCAGGAAAGGCGGCGGCTTCCTCTCTGAACAGTTATTCCTTTTCTGCTTCTGAAGCTGCATCCTCAGCTCCTCCACCTGCCTCTGCTCTTGCTGGAGTTTCCAGGTGAGTTCGTTGATCACCTTCTGCTTCTCCACCAGCATCTTGTCCTTCTCGGAGTCCAGCCCATCCAGCTCAGAAGGAACAGAGCCCCCATTCAGGCTGCTCATGAGACTTTCCTCCGTGCACACGTGGACTGGGGACGGGTGCAGGCCGAAGGAGGGGGAGGCATCATTGAAGGTGTCTGGCAGGGACCCGGCGACCGACAGGTCAGAGGAGGCTGGGGAGATCGGGGGGCTGGAGCTGGTGCTGCCAAAGTGGTAGAAACCATTGGAGAGGGCACTGGTGGAAGAAGTCTGGTAATTGGGCAGCGTGTTGGGTGTGACAGGAAAAGTGACAGTCGTTATATCCCCAAAGTTCGGCCCTGGGTTGCCAGAGCAGTCCTGGAAGGGTCGAAGCCGGTCCATGAGGGCCGTTTTGGTGCCTGACACAGGCAGGCCCCGAATTCGAAGCTGTTGTCTTAATTCAGAGACCTAAAGAAATCAGAATGTGGTTCGTGTGCTGTTTAACGACAATAGTTTTAAAAGTGTATTCATTATAAAATTAGCTTCAAAACATCACAAACGGAATTCTACAATACCCACTCTTTTTTATACTTCTTTACAATTTCCTCTCCTACCCTGATATAAACCGGTTTTGCACCATTTTAACAATTACTTTTAACTTTATCATATATGATGTTTTCACGGCCTTAGAGTCATAGAAATGTAGAGCTTGAATGAATGGTAGAAGTTGTCTAATCTACTGCCCGTCATCCCTCATGGCGATCCGTGTCCCCGTTTTCTAGATGTGAAAACATATCCGCCTGGGTTTAGACACAAACCCTCCAACAACAGTCTTGAAGTACAGCGAAGTCGGCAGCTTTTCTGGCTTCCTTGGTGAGGGCTCTTCCTACCACGTTCTCTTCCTCAAACCTGAGCATGCACCAGAACCACTGGAGGGTGTGTTACCAAGCAGACTGCAGGGCCCCACTGTGGGGTTTCTGGCTCAGTTGATAATGTATTTCTAACAAGTCCCCAGGTGATGCTCAGACCTGACTTTGAGAACCACAGCTCCTTATGAACATTTATACCCTAATTTTAAAGACCAGCTGGATAATGGTCGTCTACTGAGAGAGTAGGCGGTGATAAGGCCATCGGTTCAAATCCTGGCCCTGCCTGTTACTAACTCAGTGATCAACCACTCCGTGCCTCAGTTTCCCTTCTGGGAAATGGAGGGAATAACACTTTATGCATGTTTGTGAGGGTTAAAATGGCTTAAAATGCATAAAGCACTTGGAATAGTGCCTGGCAAATGGTTGTGCAATATAAAATTTTACTAATATTATTATGTTAATTCACATGTAATTATCTTATCCCTGTATTTTTTAATAATGTTCTTAAACTGGAAACTCTAAATATCTACAAATATAAGAACTGGTTAGGTAAATGATGGTGTATGCAAATGATGGGACACTACAGATCCATTAAAGTTGATGCTATAAATATTTGCTGACATTGGATGATTAATTGCTTGTGGTATAGTAATAAGTGAACAAAGTTTGAATTGATTGTATTTTTCTAAAAATTATATAAACAAGGTATGGATATATACACATATATATATTTAAAACTATGTTTGCATGTGAAATTATCCAGATAAAAATATGCTAAAATGTTAACAATGGTTCTCCTTATCTGTAAGTTCCAAATATTTCACGTAAATGTATCACTTTTATAATTAAAACAGGAAACATATTAAATACCTAAATTTCAATAATTTCATAAAACAGAAGACTATAGGCAAATATTCTGATATTATAGGAAATTCTGATATCTGTAGGAAAAGATTGCTTGAGAAAAATATTGAAAACAAAATTTAAAACTTCGATAAGTCAAGAAACTACAAAGCTCAAATACAAATAGCTACCTTGGGAAAAACTAATTGCAACACAAATAATAAAGTGAATTGATTAAAAAGAAGATTGATACCCAGTATAAAAATGGGCAAGGGATATATGATCCAGCTTTTCAGAAACAAAAATAAAATTTAAAATATGGACAGTAATGTATATATATCATCATTAGTAATCCAAGAAATGCAAATCAAATGAATATATATATATGTATTTATTAAATTGGCAAATGAATAAGAAGAGTTTGTGTTAGTTAAGTAGCAGCAAAAATTAAAATTAATTTTTTTTTGAGGCAGACTCTTGCTCTGTTGGTCAGGCTGGAGTGCAGTGGCGTGATCTCGGCTCACTGCAACCTCCACCTCCTGGGTTCAAGCAATTCTCCCACCTCAGCCTCCCAAGTAGCTGGGATTACAGGCGCGCACCACCACACTGGGCTACTTTTTGTATTTTTAGTAGAGACAGGGTTTCACCATGTTGGCCAGGCTGATCTGGAACTCCTGACCTTAGATGATCCACTCACCTCAGCCGCCCAAAGTGCTGGGATTACAGGAATGAGCCACAGCGCCCCACCCCAAATTACAACATTTTTGAAAAGCTCTTTACTACATTGCTATTCAAAGTATGGCCCTTAGACAAACAGCATCAGCATCGCCTGCGAGCTAGTTGGAAATGCAGAATCTTGGGCCCCTCCGCAAACCTGAATCAGAATCTGCATGCTACCAAAAGCCCGGGGGATTCAGTTCACATATGAATGCTTGAGAAGTGTTGCTTCTGGGAACAGACTGACACAAACACTCAGGGCAGAAATTTTACAATATATATCAAAAACTTTAGACAATATTAATATATTTAATTCAGGAATTTTATTCTAGCCTGAGGAAATAATCAGAGAAACTAATAAATGTAGGCACAAAGGTCACTGAAATCATATATATATATATATACACACACATATATATAGCACTTGGAATAGTGCCTGGCAAATGTTTGTGCAATATAAAGTTTTACTAATGTTATTATGTTAATTCACATGTATGTGTATATATATAGGTTTTGAGACAGAGTCTCGTTCTGTCTCCCAGGCTGGAGTGCAGTGGTGCAATCTCAGCTCACTGTAACCTCCACCTCCCGGGTTCAAGCAATTCCCCTGCCTCAGCCTCCTGAGTAGCTGGGATTACAGGTGTGCACTACCACACCCAGCTAATTGTTTGTATTTTTAGTGGAGATGGGGTTTCACCATGTTGGCCAAGCTGGTTTTGAACACCTGACCTCAAGTGATCTGCCACCTTGGCCTCCCAAACTGCTAGGATTCCAGGCGTGAGCCACTGCACCCGGACTGAAATCACAGTTTGAATAGCCAAAATCTGGTAGCTAGTTAAGTGTCCAGCAGTGGAATGTTAACTAGGTGGTGAAGTGATATGCTGCTGTTAAAAATAAAAAAATTATTGAATATTAAGTTATGAAAAATGTTTGTGATATGTTAAGAAAAGAAGTATGCTAGTAATTTATGTACACATAATTTTTTCAAGACAATTATTTTAAAACAAAATGTTTATATGCATTTTAAACCTAGAAGGAAATATAATCTACTTTCTGTGAGTCTTAATTATTTTTTAAAATACTGTTGACTTTTCTACATACTATCATATTTCAACAGTCAATATATGTTACTTTATAATCAGCTAAAAGTTATAAGAAAGGATTGAATTAACTTACATTAGCAATTATTTAGTTATTCACCCTACAGTCTTGCTGGAATTGTTTTATCATTATCTTTTAGATTTGCTGGTTTGAAAAAGTACAAAATGGCATCTCATTATTGTTTTAATTTTGAATTACTTAAAATTGATGAGTTCTACATTTATT
>NW_022298334.1:0-2312 GCF_002776525.5 Piliocolobus tephrosceles
CCAACACTCTAACACTCTATTTCTCTCTTTTTTTTTTTTTTTTTTTTTAGACGGAGTCTCGCTCTGTCGCCCAGGCTGGAGTGCAGTGGCCGGATCTCAGCTCACTGCAAGCTCCACCTCCCGGGTTTACGCCATTCTCCTGCCTCAGCCTCCCCAGTAGCTGGGACTACAGGCACCCGCCACCTTGCCCGGCTAGTTTTTTGTATTTTTTAGTAGAGACGGGGTTTCACCGTGTTAGCCAGGATGGTCTCGATTTCCTGACCTCGTGATCCGCCCATCTCGGCCTCCCAAAGTGCTGGGATTACAGGCTTGAGCCACCGTGCCCGGCCTAGATTTCAGTTCTCATCCCACCTGAAGCCCAAAAGAGTTTCCTACTTACTACGTGGTCGAGTACCTTACAATAGTCCTCCCTGCCTGGTGATCTGTCACTCACCTGCACAGTGACCCTGTGACACCTTTCTCTCCACCATCCACGGCTCCTTCCCTTGCTCCAGTAAGGAGATCATGTTGGGCTTAGAAATGGAGAGTCCTGTTCACAGGGGAAGAAAATGAGAGCAAGAGACAGACAGACATACAGACAAACAAATCAACATGCCACAGCTGTTCTAGGACGCAGACCCAATCTCTCGATCATCAGGCAAGAATGGACATTAGAGGAAGGGCTAGAGAATGGAATGATGCTTGTATGGATAAGGAGGAGGATGAAGCTTCTGCCATGGCAGTGGTTCTCAAAGTGCTACGGCAGCTGCAGCCATCACCTAGGAACTAATTAGAAATGCATATTCTCAGGCCGGGCGCGGTAGCTCAAGCCTGTAATCCCAGCACTTTGGGAGGCCGAGATGGGCGGATCACGAGCTCAGGAGATCGAGACCATCCTGGCTAACACGGTGAAACCCCGTCTCTACTAAAAACTACAAAACAAAAAAACTAGCCGGGCAACGTGGCGGCGCCTGTAGTCCCAGCTACCCGGGAGGCTGAGGCAGGAGAATGGCGTGAACCCGGGAGGCGGAGCTTGCAGTGAGCTGAGATCTGGCCACAGCACTCCAGCCTGGGTGAGGGAGAGAGACTCCGTCTCAAAAAAAAAAAAAAAAAAAAAAAAGAAATGCATATTCTCAGGCCCCAACCCAGAACTACTGCGTCAGAAACTACCGTGGCTCTCAAACTTTAATAGACATCAGGGTCATTTGCAGAGCTTATTAAAACCCAGACTACTGAGCCTACTCCCAAAGTTTCTGATTTTGTAGGTCTAGAATGGGGCCTCATAATTTGCATTTTAACAAACTCCCAGGACATGCTGATGTTGCTGTTCCAAACCACCATTCTATGGCAAAGGGAACTACCCATTTCCAACTCCATGAAATTACTTCATACACCAGGCGCAGGGGCTCACGCCTGTAATCCCAGCACTTTGGAAGGTTGAGGCGGGCGGATCATCTGAGGTCAGGAGTTTGAGACCAGCTTGGCCAACATGGAGAAACCCCATCTCTACTAAAAGTACAAAAATTAGCCGGGCATGGTGGTGGGCGCCTGTAATCCCAGCTACTCAGGAGGCTGAGGCAGGAGAATTGCTTGAGCCCGGGAGGCGGAGGTTGCAGTGAGCCAAGATTGCGCCACTGCACTCCAGCCTGGGCAACAAGAGCAAGACTCTGTCTCAAAAAAAAAAAAAGAAAGAAAGAAAGAAAAGAAAAGAAATTACTTAATGTGTTCAGAATGTCTGCCAAAAGTAAATTAATTAATTAATTAAAATTTAAGAAACTTAAAAAGTTAAAAATATATACATATTTCAAATCATTTCCTGGGGACAGGAAGTAGAAAGGCAAGTAAGTGCTTTTAAGATGTCTTAAGATGTCTTAGATATTCTCAACAGAGGAAGCAAAAACACTCCAGAGGAAGGTTTTTAAATGATGGGGGAGAAACATCCTTACCAAGCCATACCAAGTTCCTGTAGTTCTCCAACATGACATCTCTGTATAAATCCTTCTGAGACGGCTTCAGCCATTCCCACTCTTCCTGGGAAAAGTCTAGTGCCACATCTCTGAAGGTCACCAACCCCTGAAATAAAAAAATTCTTGTTTACCAGGTGCCCAGACACCCATATGGTCCTAGCCAAAAAGATGCATTTGGCCAGAGTTCGAAGCTCTAAGTGACGCAAGGAAAATAATTATTGGAGAACAATTACATGCTGAGGTTTGTCAAATACTTTAAGAGAAGAGAAATATTAGAAACAGACTCACCGTTTGATAATTTTACATTTTTGTAAAAAAGACATATATACACAAAATTAGCTTATAACAAGAAACAGCAAAGACTAA
>NW_022298335.1:0-1759 GCF_002776525.5 Piliocolobus tephrosceles
AAATTTCTAAAGAGCACCCCCTTAGGGTGCCTCCTAGCCAATTTAAAAACCTTAAGCTCGAACAAGACCTTAGGAGGGAGGAAGCGGTTAATTTTCCTTTCCACTGTGGCGTGATCGACCTCAGCAATTTCTGCCAGCGGCTAGGCAAGTGGTCCGAAATTAATTACGTACAAGGCTTTTGGGCCTTAAGCTTTCGTCCCTATACTCCTCCTTCTCTCCACCCCCTCCCTTCCTGCCCAGACTCCTCCTTCCTCCTCCTTATCTACTAGTAATCCACTCGGTCCCATGCCTCCTTTGGGGCCCCCAACTGGCTGTCTTGAGTCCCCTATCTCTGCCCACACCCTCCTACAGTGTTAGCACCTTTGCGAGAGGTGGCTGGGGCGGAGGGGGTAGTCAGAAAAAGGTGTCCCTTTTTCATTGGCCGATCTTTCCAAAATTGAGAAGCGTTTAGGTGATTTCTCAGCTAATCCTACCATATACATAAAGGAATTTAGACACCTTTGTCAGGCCTATGACTTAACTTGGCATGACCTCCAGGTTATCCTAGCCTCTACCCTAAACTGAGGTTCTAACCCAATATACCTGGTTAGATCCGGCCTCCCCACAGGGGCCACCATTTTGGCATCTTATTTCATTTCTCAATCAGCTCCTGACATTCGTAAAAAAAAACTTCAAAAGGTACAGGATGGTCCTCAGACACCAATACAAGACCTAGTTAAATTAGCCTTTAAGGTCTATAACTCCAGAGAGGAGATGGCAAGCTCGCCTTGAACAGAAGGTTCAGCTCCTAGCAGCGGCTTTACAGCCCAGTCGTAACCCCAGACCAGAGAGCACACACCCCACAGACTCCAAGGCTACAAAAGGAGCCTGCCTGCTATAAGTGCGGCAATGCAGGACACTATGCCAACAGGTGTCCGCAAGGTCCCCGAGTCCCAACACAGCCTTGCTATAAGTGCAAGGCATCAGGACATTGGGCCAGTGAATGTCCTAACCCTCGTCCACCAGCAACCCCCTGCCCTGCTTGCCAGCAGGGAGGAAACTGGAAGTCTGATTGCCCCACCCTGAGAACAGGTGCCACGCCTCTACGTGACCCCCTTTCCCAGGATCCTGGGAGCTCCTTCCAGCTCCTACATCTGGAAGGCAACAACTGAAGGTGCCAAGACTCGGGGACCCCCATCACCCTCGCCGAGCCGTGGGTAACTCTCCTGGTAGCGGGTAAGACAACTTTTTAATCAACAGCGAGGCTACCTATTGTGTTTTGCCGTCCTTCTCTGGACCTAGCCTTCCATCCAATATCTCTGTAGCAGGAGTAAGTGGAAAGCCATCCACTCCACGAAAAACTCCAATCCTTAATTGCTGCCTGGCCAACAAGTACTTTGCGCACTCATTCCTCATTCCCAACTAAAAAGGGCCCCTACCGAAAGCAATCAGTGGAAATCAGTTTTTCCTTCCCCCACTCGCCTCAAACTTACTAAATTTTCTTAACTATCTCATACTCCCCAACCTTGCCAGGACCTTCCTTCTGGGTTTTGCCCATATTCCAACAAATGCTTCCATTCCTCATTCCTATACTAATACTGTGCCTTATTGTATTCTTCATCCATACGTCCAAATACCAACCATGGGCCCTGACCTTAACGACGCCCCTTAACAGCAGGAAGTAGCCAGACAGACCACGGCGCCCCTTTATCACTATTATCAATAAAAGGTTGGACTGTTTGGACGAACGGAGGCAGGATGGTGCACTTCCGGGTTCTTC
>NW_022298336.1:0-1429 GCF_002776525.5 Piliocolobus tephrosceles
GACACAGAGCAGTTTCACAGAAAGCTACCTTCTGATTTCTCTCTGAGCTTATTTCTTTTTCAGGATTTTCTAAAGAGCGTTTCCAAATGTCTTTTCTCAGATTCCACAGAAACAGTGATTTCAACTGCTCAAACCAAAGAATGATTTATTTATTTATTTATTTTTTATTTATATTTTAAGTTCTAGGGTACATGTGCATAACGTGCAGGTTTGTTACATATGTATACATGTGCCATGTTGGTGTGCTGCACCCATCAACTCGTCAGCACCCATCAATTCATCATTTATATCAGGTATAACTCCCCAATGCAATCCCTCTCCCCTCCCCCCTCGCCATGATAGGCCCCATTGTGTGATGTTCCCCTTCCTGAGTCCAAGTGAGCTCATTGTTCAGTTCCCACCTATGAATGACAATATGCGGTGATTGGTTTTCTCTTCTTCTGATAGTTTGCTAAGAATGATGGTTTCCAGCTGCATCCATTTCCCTACAAAGGACACAAACTCATCCTTTTTTATGGCTGCATAGTATTCCATGGTGTATATGTGCCACATTTTCTTAATCCAGTCTGTCACTGATGGACATTTGGGTTGATTCCAAGTCTTTGCTATTGTGAATAGTGCCGCAATAAACAAACATGTGCATGTGTCTTTGTAGTAGCATAATTTATAATCCTTTGGGTATATACCCAGTAGTGGGATGGCTGGGTCATATGGTACATCTAGTTCTAGATCCTTGAGGAATTGCCATACTGTTTTCCATAATGGTTGAACTAGTTTACAATCCCACCAACAGTGTAAAAGTGTTCCTATTTCTCCACATCCTCTCCAACACCTGTTGTTTCCTGATTTTTTAATGATTGCCATTCTAACTGGTGTGAGATGGTATCTCATTGTGGTTTCATTTGCATTTCTCTGATGGCGAGTAATGCTGAGCATTTTTTCATGTGTCTGTTGGCTGTATGAATGTCTTCTTTTGAGAAATGTCTGTTCATATCCTTTGCCCACTTTTTGATGGGGTTGTTTGTTTTTTTCTTGTAAATTTGTTTGAGTTCTTTGTATGTTCTGGATATTAGCCCTTTGTCAGATGAGTAGATTGCAAAAATGTTCTCCCATTCTGTAGGTTGCCTGTTCACTCTGATGGTAGTTTCTTTTGCTGTGCAGAAGCTCTTTACTTTAATTAGATCCCATTTGTCAATTTTGGCTTTTGCTGCCGTTGCTTTTGGTGTTTTAGACATGAAGTCCTTGCCAATGCCTATGTCCTGAATGGTACTACCTAGGTTTTCTTCTAGGGTTTTGATGGTATTAGGTCTAACATTTAAGTCTCTAATCCATCTTGAATTAATCTTCGTATAAGGAGTAAGGAAAGGATCCAGTTTCATCTTTCTACTTATGGCCAGCCAATTTTCCCAGCACCATTTATTAAATAGGG
>NW_022298337.1:0-6854 GCF_002776525.5 Piliocolobus tephrosceles
AAATAAATAAAAGGGAATAAAAAAAAAAAAAAAGATTTCTGCATTGTGAAAAAAAAAAAAAAAAAGAATCTGGAGGGAAGAGATGTGTCAAGACCAGCAGGCCCAAATTAACTACTCTAATATTTGGTTTCTGGTCTACAAATAATACCAGTTTATTGCAGAGGTGACACATGTAATATATGGCAAGTTCTTTGTAGACTGTTAAAGGCTATACAATGTGAAAAATTGCTGTTGTGCTTGATTACAAGGTATTGTACCTAGAAGGTGACATTTTATTTTTCTAACAATCAGTTTCCAAATTATCTCTAAAAGGGAAAAATAAATGAGTCTATAAATATATATCCTAATGTAATATGTGTGTTTGTGTATATATACACAAACTCACTTAGACTCTTATTTTCTACCATAGAATGTTGTGCTGAAGTGGCTTTGTGTGAATTCTACTAAAAAGTATTTTTTTAAGGCATGATTGCACTGTGTTGTATGCAATCCTGACAATGGATATAGAGCCCATCACAGAAATTAAACAACATTTATCCACAAAGAGTGCCAAAAATTAATTTGGAGGAAGGGTAAGAAATCACAAAGGGCAAAAGGAAACTGCATGCTTGCACACATTAGGAGTGTTGTCACTGTTAGATCTCTGCCACCTGGCTGATCTCGCACATCTGCTATCTTCCTGTTTATGGTGCTGAGTAACAGGATGTTTAACTTCCTAGCAACAATCTTGCCCTGGCCAGGCATATGGGAGACAAATCATTCTGAGTGTATAGGTTAGAGGGAGCAAATGCCCCCCTGTTAAAAGGCTTTCAAATCTGTAAGGTTAATAAGTGCACGGCTTTCTTTAAGAAAGTGTTTTACAAGGATAAAATCATTGACACCTTTAGTAATGCAAGCATCTGGGTCAAAACTGACAATGGGACTGGAAAGGCACTCACTCCTTAATTATCAATTAAATGATGCATTTTTTTTTTTGGTTTTTTTTTTTGTTGTTGTTGTTGTTTTAAGTTTGGGAGACTAGTTGTGAGATGTAAGTGGCAGAAGAGGTTTCAAAGGTTGTCTTGTCCAACTCTGTCATTTAACTCCAGAAAGGAAAAACAACATACCCTAGTTCACATAGCTAGTGACTGAGCTTTTTCCAGAACCGGAGGCTTTTGTCCCCTTAATTGGTGACCTATTTACCTCAGAGCAGCCTGTCTAATACCAGCAAGTGATGAACATCCAAGCCTTTATCTTTTGCCTTGTGGGTTTTCTCTGCTGGATTTTGATGTCCTCCCTGGCACCCTTCTGGCCACAAGCCCACAATGTCATGCTTATGTGTGTCCAGATAAGCATGCTCATTTTAATACAAACATAAGCACATGTAGCAATTTTAAAGCTGATTTGACTAATTTATGTCATTGTTCCACTTCATTAAAGTGAATCACCAGAAGTGAATACTTAGGCACTTATGCACACTTGTTGCAGTGAATCCTCTTCACACTTATCCTCTGTCCCATGGAACTGGAGAGAATGTTCATGACAGCACAGTTACTCCAAGAGTTTTGTGCACTTTCCCCTATTTAATATTTAGCCAAATATCTTATTAATTTGTGTCTTTTCTGAGTGTTTTATCCTTTAGTTTTATCTTTTGGGTCTTTCCCTTGCCATGGGCTGGTCACAAAGGCAGCTGGTATGTCCAGTAGGTGGAGGGAACAGATTGTGAAGGAGTGAGTAGAAGGACCTTTGGAGAGAAATAGTATTATTTCCAGGATTGAATCTAAGACATGAGGCTTAATTTATAAATTGTCTTTTTGTTACCTACCTAAAGGAATATGCTGTATATGTAGGACACATTGTATGTTTTCAAGATTTCTTGAATCAAAGAATGAAAAAAAATACAGGCATACCTCTTTTTATTGCACTTCACTTTATTGTGCTTTGCAGATACTGCATGTTTTACTAATTGGAGGTTCTTGGCAATCCTGCATGGAGCGAGACTATTGGTGCCATTATTCCAATAGTGTGTGCTCACTTTGGGTCTCTGTGTTGTATGTTGGTAATTCTCACAATATTTCTAACTTTCTCATTATTATTATACCTGTTTTGGTCATTTGTGATCAGTGATCTTTAATGTTACTATTGTCATTGTTTTGGGGCACAAAAAACCACACCCAGATAAGACAGCACATTTAATGAATAAATGTTCTGCCTATTTGAACTGCTCCACCAGCCAGACATTCTCCCATCTATCTCCCTCTCCTTGGGTGTCCCTATCCCCTGAGGCACCACAATATCGAAATGGGACCAACTAATAACCCTACAATGGCCTCTAAGTGTTCAAGTGAAAGGAAGAGCTGCTCATCTCTCACTTTAAACCAAAACCTTGGAACAATGAAGCTTAGTGAGGAAGGCATGTCAAAAACCAAGACGGGCCAAAAGCTAGTCCTCTTGCACTAAACAGCTAGTCAAGTTGTGAATGCAAAGGAAAAAATATTGAAGAAAATTAACAGTGTCACTCAAGTAAGCACGCACATGATAAAAAAGGAAAACAGCCTTATTGCTGATAGGCAGAAAGTTTTAGTGGTCTGGATAAAAGATCAAACCAGTAACTCTATTTCTTTAAGCCAAATCATAATCCAGAGCAAGGTCCTAACTCTTTTCAATTCTAGGAAGCTGAGAGAGGTGAGGAAGCTGCAGAGGACAGTTTGAAGCTAGCATGAGTTGGTTAATAAGTTTAAGGAAAGAAGTTGTCTCTGTAACATAAAGGTGCAAAGTGAAGCAGCAAGTGCAGATGTGAAGCTGCAGTAAGTTATCCAGAAGACCTAGTTAACATAATTGATGAAGATGGCTACACTAAACAGATTTTCCATGTTGCCAAAGTGCCTTCTATTGGAAGAAGATGCTGTCCTGTACTTTCATAGCTAGAGAGAAGTCAATGTCTGGCTTTGAAGCTTCAAAGGGCAGGCTGACTCTCTTCTTAGGGGCTAATGCAGCTGGTGACTTTAAGTGGAAGCAAATGCTGAAATACAAAGTGAAAGCAAATACCGTTCTGAAAACCCTAAGGCCCTTGAGAATTATGCTAAATATATTCTACCTGTGCTCTATCAATGGGACAATGAAGCCTGGATGACAGCACATATGTTTAAAATACGGGTTGCTGAACCCGTATTTTTTTCCATTATACTTCAAGTTCTGGGAAACATGTGCAGAACAGGCAGGTTTGTTACATAGGTATACATGTGACATGGAGGTTTGCTGCACCCATCAATCCGTCATCTATTAGGTATTTCTCCTAATGTTATCCCTCCCCTTTCCCCTAACCCCCTGACAGGCCCCAGTGTGTGATGTTCCCCTCCCTGTGCCCATATGTTCTCATTGTTCAACTCCCACCTATGAGTGAGAACATGTGGTGTTTGGTTTTCTGTTCCTGTGTTAGTTTGCTGAGAATGATGGATTACAGCTTCATTCATGTCCCTGCAAAGGACATGAACTCATCCTTTTTTATGGCTGTCTAGTATTCCATGAAGTATATGTGCCACATTTTCTTTATCCATTCTATCATTGATGGGCATTTGGGTTGGCTCCAAGTCTTTGCTGTAGCGAATAGTGCTGCAGTAAACATACGTGTGCGTGTATCTTTATGGTAGAATGATTTATAATCCTTTGGATATATACCCAGTAATGGGATGACTGGGTCATATGGTATTTCTGGTTCTAGATCCTTGAGGAATCACCACACTGTCTTCTACAATAGTTGAACTAATTTACACTCCCACCAACAGTGTAAAAGCATTCCTATTTCTCCAAATCCACTCCAGCATCTGTTGTTTCCCGACTTTTTAATGATTGCCATTCTAACTGGCAGGAAATGCTGTCTCATTGTGGTTTTGATTTGCATTTCTCTAATGACCAGTGATGATGAGCTTTTTTTCAGGAAGAATCAATATCATTGGCCACATAAATGTCTTCTTTTGAAAAGTGTCTATTCATATCCTTTGCCCACTTTTTGATGGGATTGTTTGGGTTTTTTTGCTGTAAATTTGTTTAAGTTCCTTGTAGATTCTGGATATTAGCCCTTTGTCAGATGGATAGATTGCAAAAATTTTCTCCCATTCTGTAGTTTGCCTGTTCACTTTGATGATAGTTTCTTTTGCTGTGCAGAAGCTCTTTAGTTTAATTAGATTCCATTTGTCAATGTTGTCTTTTGTTGCAATTGCTTTTGGTTTTTTAGTTTTGAAGTCTTTGCCCATGCCTATGTCCTGAATGGTATTGCCTAAGTTTTCTTCGAGAGTTTTTATGGTTTTAGGTCTAACATTTAAGCCTTTAATCCATCTTGAGTTAATTTTTTTATAAGGTATAAGGAAGGGGTCCAGTTTCAGTTTTTTGCATATGGATAGCCAGTTTTCTCAACACCATTTATTAAATAGGGAATCCTTTCCCCATTGCTTGCTTTTGTTAGGTTTGTCAAAGATCAGATATGTGGCATTATTTCTGAGGCCTCTGTTCTGTTCCATTGGTCTATATCTCTGTTTTGGTACCAGTACCATGCTGTTTAGGTTACTGTAGCCTTGTAGTATAGTTTGAAATCAGGTAGTATGATGCCTCCAGCTTTATTATTTTTGCTTAGGATAGTCTTGGTTATGCGGGCTTTTTTTTTTGGTTCCATGTGAAATTTATAGTAGTTTTTTCTAATTCTGTGAAGAAAGTCAATGGTAGTTTAATGGGGATAACATTGAATCTATATATTACTTTGGGCAGTATGGCCATTTTCACGATACTGATTCTTCCTTTTCATGAGCATGGAATATTTTTCCATTTGTTTGTGTCCTCTCTTATTTCCTTGAGCAGTGGTTTATAGTCCTCCTTTAAGAGGTCCTTCACATCCCTTGTAAGTTGGATTCCTAGGTATTATATTCTCGTTGTAGCAATTGTGAATGGGAGTTTGCTCATGATTTTGCTTTCTGTTTGTCTATTATTGTATAGGAATGCTGTGATTTTTGCACATTGATTTTGTATCCTGAGACTTTGCTGAAGTTGCTTTACAGCTTAAGGAAATTTTGGGCTGAGACAATGGGGTTTTCTAAATATACAATCATGTCATCTGCAAACAGATCATTTGACTCCCTCTCTTCCTATTTGAATATGCTTTATTTCTTTCTCTTGCCTGATTGCCCTGGCCAGAACTTTCAATACTATATTGAATAGGAGTAGTGAGAGAGGGCATCCTTGTCTTGTGCCAGTTTTCAAAGGGAATGCTTCCAGTTTTTGCCCATTCAGTATGATATTGGCTGTGGGTTTGTCATAAATAGCCCTTATTGTTTCAAGATATGTCCCATCAGTACCGAGTTCATTGAGTGTTTCTAGCGTGAAGAGGTGTCGAATTTTATTGAAGGCCTTTTCTGCATCTATTGAGATAATCATGTGGTTTTTGTCCTTGGTTCTGTTTATGTGATGGATTACATTTATTGATTTGTGTATGTTGAACCAGCCTTGCATCCCAGGGATGAAGCCGACTTGATCATGGTGGATAAGCGTTTTAGTGCACTGCTGAATTCAGTTTGCCAGTATTTTATTGAGGATTTTCACATCAATGTTTATCAGGGATATTGGCCTGAAATTTTTTTTTGTTGTTGTGTCTCTGCCAGGTTTTGGTAACAGGATGATGCTGACCTCATAAAATGAGTTAGGGAGGAGTCCCTCTCTTTCTGTCATTCGGAATCGTTTCAGAAAGAATGGTACCAGCTTCTCTTTGTACCTCTGTTAGAACTTGGCTGTGAATCCTTATGGTTCTGGGACTTTTTTTGTTTGGTAGGCCATTAATTACTGCCTCAATTTCAGAACTTGTTATTGGTCTATTCTGGGATTTGACTTCTTCCTAGTTTAGTCCTAGGAGGGTGTATGTGTCAGGAATTTATCTATTTCTTCTCGATTTTCTAGTTTATTTGCATAGAGGTGTTTGTAGTATTTTCTGATGGTAGTTTGTATTTCCGTGGGATCAGTGTTGACATCCCTTTTATCATTTTTGTTGTGTCTATTTGATTCTTCTCTTTTTTCTTCTTTATTAGCCTGGCTAGTGATCTATCTATTTTGTTAATGTTTTCAAAAAGCCATCTCCTGGATTTATTGGTTTCTTGAAGGGATTTTCGTGTCTCTATCTCTTTCAGTTCTGCTCTAATCTTAGTTACTTCTTGTCTTCTGCTAGCTTTTGAATTTGTTTGCTCTTGTTTCTCTAGTTCTTTTAGTTGTGATGTTAAAGTGTTGATTTTGGATCTTTCTTGCTTTCTCCTTTGGGCATTTAGCTGTATAAAATTCTCTCTAAACACTGCTTTAGCTGTGTCCCAGAGATTCTGGTACATCATGTCTTTGTTCTCATTGGTTTCAAAGAACATCTTTATTTCTGCCTTCATTTCATTATTTACCCAGTAGTCATTCAGGAGCAGATTGTTCAGTTTCCATGTAGTTCTGCAGTTTTGAGTGAGTTTCTTTTTTATTTTTTTTTACTATTATTATACTTTAAGTTCTAGGGTACATGTGCACAATGTGCAGGTTTGTTACATATGTATACATGTGCCGTGTTGGTGTGTTGTACCCATTAACTCGTCATTTACATTAGGTAAATGTAAATGTATATCTCCTAATGCTATCCCACCCCACTGTCCCCTCCCCACAATAGGCCCCGGTGTGTGATGTTCCCCTTTCTGTGTCCAAGTGATCTCATTGTTCAATTCCCACCTATGAGTGAGAACATGCGGTGTTTGGTTTTCTGTTCTTGCGATAGTTTGCTGAGAATGATGGTTTCCAGCTGCATCCATGTCCCTACAAAGGACACGAACTCATCCTTTTTTTTTTTTTTTTTTTTTTTTTTTTTTTTT
>NW_022298338.1:0-2096 GCF_002776525.5 Piliocolobus tephrosceles
GTTATATGTGAAATTTAGAAAGTTAGCTAATATAATTGACTTTCAAGTATTCATGGGAAAAATAAATATTTGTCTATTCACAGAAAAAAAGAGTTTGTTGGTTTGTTATTTCAAATCTTCTGTTTAAGTTACGAGAAGAAAAGCTCTCTTGAAAACTAAATACCAGGTACTAAATAGTGGAACAGATAATGGGAACCAAAAGTACATCCAGAATAATTCATCATCATCACTACCAATATAATTTCTCAATGTTTATATGGTAATATTATGAGTTCAATCGTAGCCCTCCTAAACACTAGACTTACATACGACATCCTTACTAATGACTATGAGGTTGCAATGCATACTCATTCTGACTCCTTTCCTCAATAGGAAAGAAAGACGATGGTAGTGCTATTTGATATCCTAAAGGAGAAACTGTGTAATGTCTTTTTGAACTCCTCTTTTTTACTCTCCTTTTCCTGCTTAAATTCAGTTAATTCAACATAGAAATAGCTATTCCTCACATGTACTATATACTATTTACCACTTTAATTATATTCTTCCTCCACCCTCTTTGTCAATAGTTTTTGGTACTGGAGTTGAGCGGCGGCAAGAAAAAAAGAATCCACCCCAATTTAAGAGATGATTTAAGTGAATGTCTACTCAGAGAACCAATTAAAAAAATGCCAGATCAACAAAAATAATACTTGATGCTTCAGGGTGATGTTAACAGCATTATCTGTATCTAAGTAAATAACGGCAGCCTCTGCCGTCATAACTGAGGATTGGTCAGGCCTGGGGAGCTCTCTCAGGTGGCAGCAGAAGGGAGCATGAGGACACTGTACACAACAGAGTTTGGAGCCTCTTCCATCAAGAGGATCTGGCTTTGGAGCATCAGAAAATGAAACTGAATTTGCTGAAGGTGAAAGTGAAGCCAAACAGGAAATTCTTAAAAACAAAGATTTGGCTGTTCAACATCCCCATTTCGATGGGCTTGGATGGACTACATAAAGATACTATCACCATTTGTAAAACTGGAGATGTTTTTAAGCCTAAAAACCTCATTGAGGTAATGTGGAACTCTCATGAAGCCCGTGAAAAATTTCTTCATCCAGGAATTTTTTAGACAAGTCGATTTTTTGAGTGATACATGTCAAGGTGACAATGCATTTCCAAATGGGTTAGATGTTACCTTTGAAGTAACTGAATTAAGGAGATTAATGGGCAGTTAAAACACTATGGTTGGAAACAATGAAGGGAGTATGGTACTTGGCCTCAAACTCCCTAATCTTCTAAGTTATGCAGAAAAGGTGACTTTTCATTTTTCCCATGGAACAAAAGAAACTTCCCATGGCCTTTCTTCAAACCATGGCCCAGACACTTCAAAAGAAATTTATCTGTAAACTTATATAAAGTTACTGAACAGTTCCCTTGGTGCTCACTTTGGGAGATGAACAGAAGATGATCAGCCAAGTAGTCTTCCCATATGAAAGACCAGCCACACCATCAATTGAAAAAGCATGTGGTGAGACCTGGACTGCCACTTAAGGACAGCATCATTTGCTGTTTGAAAGTAAGGCAGACATTCACTTAAATCATCTCTTTCACATGCCATGGTCATCGATTTTCAGAATTCTTTCATCTTACCAAGAAAATGTGTTTTGCTGAAAGTTAACCAGGAACTGACAGGCTACACTGCAAGGGATGTAAGCTTCATCAAAGAAGATTTTGAACTTCAGTTGAATAAACCACTCATATTTGATTCGGTTTTTTCAGTATTTCTCTGAGGTGGGATGTTGGCAACCATGGTGATAAACTGTGAGTCCTGCTGCTAGTTTTACCTTGGGGAGCCAAAAAGTGTCCAAGGATTCAGCATGCACAGCGCCGGAACAGAGTGCAGGCGACCACCTAGGTGAAGAAGCACGCTGGGCCAGCGGCCTGCATCTGTATACCCCAACGCGTTTAAAGCCAAGCCAATGCAGTTTGGGAGAACTTTTCCAAACACTTATTTTCTCAACACAGGAAACCTCTGCAACCTCAACTATGGGGAGGGCCCCAAAGTGTATTCGTGAGCTGGCTGAATGCATCTGCCGGTTTTTTTTTTTTTTTTTTTT
>NW_022298340.1:0-3833 GCF_002776525.5 Piliocolobus tephrosceles
GTAGTTCTGGGCACTGAAGCCAGTGGGCCACCTAGGCCAGGGAGAAGGAGACTCTCACTTCAAACCAGACCAGCCACTCCTGACCACCCCTAACCTGAGCCCCAGAGGCCAGAGGCAGTGGGACCCGGAGGAGGGAAAATGTGTACTCAAGAGGCAGGACCTGTGGGAGCGAAAGGGTGGAGGCTGGATCTGGGAAGATGACATAGTCTTTCCTGTGATTTGTGTTCCTGCACAGGGGCTGAGGGAGGATCCGGACAGGGGCTCCCAGCCCTGGTTGCTGCTGTGCCTTGAATGCCACACAAGCGCTTGGAATTTCTCTGGACGTGGCATGGCAGGTTTGAAGCTAGGGTGGGATCCAATTAAGGTTTGGTTTTAGAAAGATCTCATGAGACACAGCTGCTCAGTGGCGAGTGGATTGAAGGCACAAGGGAGGAATGGGGGGCATGGAGAAGGGGCCTCAGGTTTCCAGAGAGAATGGAGGTCCATCATGTCTAGGGGCTGGTGGGGAGTGAGGTCCAATCTGGGCATCAGCCCATGAGCTTGTGCTGAATGATCCGGGGCCACCCACTTCCCTTCTCTGGCCCTCTCTCCCTCCATCCACAAGGTGCCCAGGTTAGGGGTGGGAGTGGGGAGGAGATGTTCCTGAGGTCACAGCCTCAGGATGTGAATGTCACTGGCATGTTTCCTTGTCCCAGGATAAAGCACCTTCTTTACCCCCCACCCCTCAGCTCTCCTTGGTACCTGCAGGCGTCTGATCTAGCAGTGTTCACACGTATGTGGAATACCTCATTTGTGATCTATTCCAGACAGGAGGGAGGAGGGGAAGGGAGGGGGACACAGTGGTGGGGGAGGGATACCTGTGCCCAAGCTGGCCCTGGCCCTGGCCCTGGGGAGCAACTGGCCACAGTAGGAGCAGGGAGCCCAGGGCACCCCGACCGGCCACGGGCAGCAGGCAGGGCTGCAGTGCTGGCATGAAGCCTGCTCTGGGCCGGTCCTCCAGCTCCCTGAGTGGTTGCCCAAGTGGGAACAATGACCCTTTCACGTCACGCCTCCTCCAGTCACAGCAACTTTGGCGCCGCAGGACAAAGGGGCCGTTTCATCATTGTCGGGCTGGATCAACAGCCCGCCCGCCTGAGCCCTGCTGCCCCCACCCAGCCGGGCCCAGGAAGGGAGGCTGACTGCCCAGTCTGTCCGGAGCCCGGGACGGTCTCCCATCTGGCCCAGCCACATCCGTCCCAGGACCCTCCTCAGTTCCCACACCTTTGCCTTTTGGGCTCACTGCTGGCCTTCTATGAAGACACCTGGCTCTGCTCTGCAAGTTCCCTTCCCCGAGCCTTGGTCTCCCCATCTGCGGAAAGGGGGCTGGGAGAGATGGGCCCCCACGCTCTGCTCAAGTCTGTGACTCTGAGGTGTAAGCCTTTCTACTTGTACTCTGCCCCCATCCAGTCCTGGTCCCCGAGAGGGAGCACTGAAGTGGGATGGGCCAATGCCTCCTTAGGGAGGAGTCCCTGGCCCATGGGGGACAGGAAATAGAAGAGGCCTTGTGGTTTGAGTGCTTGCCAGGCCCGTGCCCAGACTTTTGTTCCCAGTGAATTTCCATGATGTGAGCTAGCCCAAGGCCATTTTTGCTCACTCTTGGGCTAGCCTGAGCCCTCCATGAATACTAGGCTGTACAGAGACCCAAGAGGACAGGGCTCTACCCAGGGTAGACTCTCTCCCCCATGCCCAGCTCTGCCTTCTGCCTTTGTTAGGGCCTGGGGGTTTGGGCCCCTGAGCCCCACGTTTCCTCCCTTCTCCACATGTTGAGGGTTTGCTGGGGGCTTCCTAGTGGGGAGGGGTGGGAGGCCTTGTCTTGCTCTTGATGAAGAGACCCCAGTCTGGGGACCAAGACAGAAACTGCACCCTCTCACCCTGCGTGGTCAGAACTGGGTCAGGAAAAATGCCTGAGAATCCAGCCATCGGGGGCCCAAGCCACACCCTCAGAAATAAGGGCGGTGGGACAGGTTGGTGGCCTCCTGGAGGGTGCTCACAGCCTTGGGCCTGCAGACGGCAAGAGTGTTGATAACTCATCACCCAGGGGTGAGGAGGGAAGCTCGATTTCCTGAGCCCCGTGGGAATGCAGATGACTCTCAAGGCTGATGGGTCTGGGGGCTCACCCTGGGTCATCTGCGCAGCACAAGCCATCCGGGCAGCCTGTGTTGAGAAGGCCCTGCTGCACGGGCCCGGATACCCCTTCTGCTCAACGAAGCAGACTCTACCGTGGTGGGCTCTTTCTAACTCAGGAGTGGACTCCTGATCTTGGGGAGGGGAAACCAGGGGCACCTGGGTCCCACAGTCTTCCCCACTTTCCAGATGAGAATCCTGAGGCTCAGAGAGGTCAAGTGATCATTGAAACCCCATGGCAGGTGAGGGGCAGAACAGAGACTCAGCAACTGGGTCAGGATGCAGCTAGGTCGGGCTGGTCACCGCAGGGGCCTGGTCTCAGGGTGACCGCCCTGGGTGCTGGGCAGTACACGGCCCTTGAGGGCAGACATGGCTACAAGGATACTGGAGACCTGCAGGGCCAGTCCTGCTCTGCCCATCCCCGCAGCCATGGTCTCTGCCAGGTTGGCGGCACTACACACACGTTACCCATTTGCCCTGCCTCCCTTCCTCTGACTAAGGCTAAAGGTTCACCGCTTCAGGGGACTCAAGCCCTGGCACTTGTTGGCAGGAAATGCCCAGCCCAGCCTCCACAGAGCCTGCCTTCCCTGTGACCCTCTCTCTGGGCTCCTTGGCAGAGGCTGCCAGGAGCACATGGTGGGGGTGAGGCTGCTCCCCTGGTTTGAGGGTGCTGGGCTCAGCCTGGGCCAACATCAGGCAGTCGGGGGTAGAAGCGGGTGCTCTCTCATCCAGACCTGGCCAAGGACCCCTTCTGTCCCAGCTGCCAGTCTTGCTGACACCCCAGCCTCAGAGTCCTTGGTGCCTAAAGCTTCCTCGAGCCTAGTCAAGCCCAAAACCCAGGGAGGGGGTTAGGTGCTGAGCCCCCAGCAGAAGGGGAAAGCCTCAGCTCTGAGCCCAATTTCAACCTCCTTCAGTTTCAAGGTAGCCCCTGAACTGTGTCCATCCAAGGAACAGAGAGGTGGAGGCTACCCCAAGATGTCTGGGAGAGAAGTGGGAGTTTGGCCTCATTACACTGGGGGCTGCCTCCTCTGGGATCCCTGGATGATCTGCGGCAGCTGCCGTCAGGGAAGAGGGATGGGGCTTCAGGCAACTTTTGGATCCAGGGCAGGGCCACAGCTCCAGCATAGCCTGCTCCAGCCTCTGCCCCAGGCTCAGGCCCTGAGGTGGCCAGCACCTGCCTGAGCTGGGCTGTACTAGGCAGAGGAGGCTGCTGGGGCCTGAGGGTAAAGCACAACTGGCCTGAGTGTTCCTAGGCAGAGCCAGGAGGCTGAGGCTCTGGATCCTGACTCCATCTCTGCTCCCGAAGGGCTGTGGGCCCGCAGCCAGGTCCCTGGCCTTTCTGGGCCTCAGTCTCCCCATCTGCACACTGGCTGGACTCCTGTAGAGGGCTATTGGTAGTCCAGATACTGCAAGTTCTTGCATCATACCTGTGAGGCAGAACACACCAGCAGGCCCCCAACAGTCACCCTGTCTGTCCTGAGGGTTTCTGGGAGGGGATCCTACTCTGTCCTCTGGTGAAGAGGCAGTCTGAGAAAAGTACAATGATGGTCTGTGATTTGTTTTTCTAAGACCACCAGAGTGGGCACAAAAGAACCAGCGAGTAGGCAAGGCTAAAAGCAAAACTGCAAATTTATTCTTTGGTCATCTAGCTTCAGGGACCAGAGCTGGGG
>NW_022298341.1:0-2266 GCF_002776525.5 Piliocolobus tephrosceles
TTTTTTTTTTTTTTTTTGTCTTTTCTATGCATTGTGAACTTTTACATTTACATATACACAAATTTTCTGTTTGAGTTTCACCCTGGGGGTTTTCAGTAGACAGGCCTGGCCTACCGTATTAGCACATTGTGACCTCTCAATATATGTTCTCTATTTCATATCTTCTCTGGTCACTTAAAAATTGAGGGGGTCAGGTGGGGTGGGGGTAAACTCTGCTAAAAAGGAGCCCTCCATGTGTATATCTAGGTTCTAGGTCCCAGACTCCAGGACCTGAGAGGTTGCACAGACTTGTGGGTGGCTGGTTTGCTCTCCATCCCCCATCTCTGGTGAGTTTCCACTCTATGCTTACAGGTTCACGAGGACACATACCACATGCAACAGGGCCTACAGGAGCGAGTGCAAAACTGCGACAGGATCAGGGCAGGCCAAGGCTCCATATACCTTCAGAGGGTACAGCACAAACAACTGGAGCAGAAGCTGAAGCAAGCAGAGGCCTGGTGGCTGCAGCTGGGAAAGTTTGCCCGCCTGGTCGACTACATGATTTGTCAGAGCCTCATTTCTATCTTGGAAGAGCAGATAACCTCTTTTGTGGCCAACATCCTTCAAGTGAGGTGGTGGGTGGCATATGTGGAGGTGGCAAGCAGTCCAGGGCCAGATGCTGAGGAATGTATACTGACATCTAGCCCCTCGACCTTTCCTGACCCTTTTTTTACAGGCCCCAAGGCAGAAACCCTTTCTCTCATCACAGCTGGTCTTTGATGATCATGACCAACTGTCTCATGTGCCCTGTGTTGAAAATATGATTCAGATTCTAACTGGAGGCCTACAGTCTGTCAAGACCTCTGCCTTGCAGGTATTCTGGATTGAGCAGAAAGCTGGCTGTGGGAATTCCCAGTTCCTATCCTCTGAGTAATCAGACTCACAACCTGGTTTGAATCCCTCATTGTTTTCCCATTTCTGCCCCTTCTCCATATCCTGACATGAAGGTAGTACAGTCTGCAGACCTGAAGACCTCTTCGGATTCCCTGTATTCTGAAGGTATTTAGGGAGACCTAGGCAGGGGGTAGGAAGGCCGAAGGAGGGTAAGGGCACAAGTACAAATGGCATGGGAAGAAGTCAGGAGGTCCAGGCTATAGAGTCAGGCATTGGGTGTGGATGGAACAGCTCTAACCTGGGTACTGCACATGTATGTTGTGGGTAGAAAGGTCAGGGAGTGTTTTTGCTCACAAATTCACGTGCTTCTGTGTATGTGCGTGCAGTGAGAGGGTGTATGAAAGAGTGTGAGTATATTGTCCTTCCAAACCTGGTTCATCCAAAACTCTGTGAGGTTTTTCTCCAGTGCCATAATTGCATTTCATTTACTACTGAACTTTATTGCTAAGTAAATTTGTACTTGTTTGAAGAGCTCTGCTTGCTCAACACTTGCTTTATGTCATATAGCTCTCTTTCATTTCATATGGATTAATTCATCAGTATTATTGAAATATTTCATGGTTACTAATTATTATTGATTATCAATCTTCACACTTATTAACCATCAGGGTGGAAATATATCTTCACATTTCCCTTATTTAGGATACTAATGCTGTCACAAATAAAATCATTAAATGCAATCAGTCACATCTGACTCATCGATACTTTTTACTTTCCCCATTCAACTTCTATCTGTTCATTAAGAAGAATTAAAGACATGACATTAATTTTAGGAAATAGGTGACAAGGAGCAAAAAGGTTCATTGCAAGGATTCTGTGTCTTTTACAAATTATACACCAGTTGGGGCACATTATTTTCCCCATATAAATTTAGGTTAATTGATAGAGACTATTGATATTTGTTTTTTTTTTTTTTTTTTTTTTTTGAGACGGAGTCTCACTCTGTCGCCCAGGCTGGAGTGCAGTGGCGGGACCTCAGCTCACTGCAAGCTCTGCCTCCCGGGTTTATGCCATTCTCATGCCTCAGCCTCCCGAGTAGCTGGGACTACAGGCGCCCGCCACCTCACCCGGCTAGTTTTTTGTATTTTTTTAGTAGAGACGGGGTCTCACCTTGTTAGCCAGGATGGTCTCGATCTCCTGACCTCGTGATCCGCCCTTCTCGGCCTCCCAAAGTGCTGAGATTACAGGCCTGAGCCACCGTGCCCGGTGATATTTGTTTTACGTGGTGCTGTGGAAAGAAGTAAGGCTCTGGAGTCAGACTCATTAGTTTACTAGTCTGCAAAGTGGGAATAACAAACATACCTAACCTGAAGAATTATTTTAAAGATTAAAA
>NW_022298343.1:0-1624 GCF_002776525.5 Piliocolobus tephrosceles
CTTTAAAAATAGGGAATTTAGAAAAAGTTAACTTAGAATCAACAGAATATGGGGTATAGCCTGAATGGGATGAACCTTTTTTATTACTAGCTTGATGTCCTTTTGTATTAGTTTCGTTTGTAGGGGTTCCATCTTGGGCATTTCTTACGTGTTGTCCTGAACTGTTAATTTCTGCTCCGGATTGTTTTGAAATGGTAGTATCTGGTTTGGATTGTCCTGAACTGTTAGCTTCTACTCCGGATTGTCCTGAACTGTTAGCTTCTGCTCCGGATTGTCCTAAACTGTTAGTTTCTGCTCCGGATTGTCCTGAACTGTTAGTTTCTGCTCCGGATTGTTTTGAACTGGTAGTATCTGGTTTGGATGGGTTTTTAGTGGGATTATATATTAATGGTGTGTCTGAAGTGTCAATATATGTTGCGGCTAGGAGTAGCGTGAAAATATCTTTTATGTGTTTGTTTAATGCGTCAGTATTATGGCTATTTGAAGAATAAGTATATATTCCAGTTTCAGGGGTTTTAATGTTTTTATAGTAATCATCAAAAGTATTATACATAAGAGTATCACTTGGACTCTTAAAATTCGGTTTACATATTTCTTCATCTTCATTATTTATACATTGATAGATCTGTACACTAGATTTAATTCTTTTCGTTTTATCAATTTTTTCATAGTTTATAAATATTATGAGGTAACCCAATTTAAAATTTCCAATATCGATTTTAATATCTGGATCGTATATACGAGGTAAACCACTCATAACTTGATCATACACTTCATTTTTGTCTAAATGATTCATAAGATTATCAGTTTTAAAAGTACTGTTCGGTTGTTTACATTGTTTTTCACCTTTATTTTCTTCACATGCGATAAATTTTACTTCAGTATTAATTGTTTTATTATCATTTTCAATAGAATTTAGAGATGTTACAGAGAAACCCGATTTGAAATTCTCATCCTCAAAATTAATATTTAAAGCGTATATTTTAGATAAAATATGCAAAATTTGATAATAATTACCACCTATGTTTAAAAAATTTGTTTTTATATATTTTAATGTGCTTTGTTCAATGATAATTCTATTGCCTGTTTCGATAGATTTAAGTGTGCCTTGATTTAAAGGCTTTTCTTTGCACTCAAATCGCAATTTTTTTGTTTCTGTTTTGTTCAGTAGGTGTGTTAATAAAACTTCTAAGAAGTTTGAATTTTGTTTAATATTATCTTCAGAATCTATGTTCAGTTTAATATATTCTTCAAGTGTCATATAGTTATCATTTATTACAGTTTCTTCAAACGGTACAATCTCTTCACTTGGCTCTGTTGGTGTTTTATGTTCTACTATCATAGGTTCATCGTTTTCACTGGAATATGCCAGTTCCAAATTCAAAAAATAAAATATAAAGAATAGCAATGAAATATATAATTTTCTCATTTTTATATTTTTTTTTTTTTTAAATTGAAGTATTTAATTTATAAAAAATTTTGATAATAATATATTAAAAAAACATAAAAAGGAAAAATTAAAAAATCTTTGAGATTTTTATAGTAATAAATAGAAATATATAAAATTACATTTACAATGATATATGTTTTTTTTTTAACTGTAAATTATTAATGAATTATATAC
>NW_022298344.1:0-5246 GCF_002776525.5 Piliocolobus tephrosceles
GGCAATTCCTCAAGGATCTAGAACTAGATGTAATCTTATTTTTCAAATGAATTCCATCCTAGAAGTGGCATTCTGGTGATCTGCAGACAGATATTTAACCAGCAGATAAAGCTTTCCCTCAAAAACCCGAGCATGCTCTCTGCATAGAGGCATTGTGGAATAGCAAGTGAATAAAGGAGAAAATGATAGTTATTCATAGATATTTATAGCAGTGTTCCACCAGGACCCCCCTTGTCACAAAGTATTAAAGATCCCTTACAAAATGCATATTTTCCATCTTTGAAATGTTTATTAAGCAAACCAACTGTTTTTAAGGTCTATTGGAATAAAATAGCTTTGGATATTACTGGCACTTAATGATTCAAAGCTGAAACTAAGACTTCTTTTCAGATAAGCAAGAAGGAAGATACACTTTGTTCCTTAAATGAGTTCAGCAGGAGGCCTGTTTGGAGCACCTGTAGGAGAATTACAGACAACTGCAGAGAGATTATTCCCCACCCTCTCAGAGTCTAACATTCACCAGATAATTAGCCTTGAGCTAATCAATGATTTAAAACATGAAATTATGCTTCCTGTGTCCTTTATGAATGAAAAAGCCACTAGTGATTTATCATCAGCAGGGCATATGTCCTATTGCAATATGTTTAAAAAATAAGTTATCCATTCATTCCATCCTTTATTTCAGAAGTATTCATCGAGCACCTACTATGGTGCAAGGTAGATTGTGCTTTTTGAAGTCCATAGACAGAGGGTTCCCACCTGACAAAGCAGACAGACATGCTCAAGAGGGTCAATTTAGTTCATTTGTTATAGTCCAGGGTCAGGTCCCCAGCCCAAAAGAGAACCGAAGTGATGTCATCTAATTCCAGGGTTTATCTGCACTTGTCAATACAGGGTTACAGAAACAAAGCTCACAAGAAACTGATGTAAAAGCCAGTGGAGAAATAACTGCAATATTGACCAGGGTTTGACAAGTGTACTTCAACCGCTGTGTTCTTTAGAATTACGTAGAAATAGATTCAAAAATCTCACTATCACTTGCTGTCTGGCTTTGTGCAAATCAGGCAAACTCTTAGACCCTCAGTGTAAAACAGTAATCAAAACTTACTCAACAAAGTTGTTGCTACTAAATGAAATAACCTTTATATAGTGCTTATCATCATTCATTCAATAAACATTCATGAGTATACACCAAACTGTGCACCCACTATGCACCAAACATCAAATGAAGAACTGGAAACATAAAAGTGAGTCAATCAATTGTCTGCATGGGCTTTTGGAGATGAATTGAGGAAAATATAAGCATACACTGAGATTTGGCAGGTTCCATTCCTGACTACCACAATAAGGCAAATTTGCAACAAAGTGAGTAACAACCTTTTTGGTTTTTCAGTGCATTATAAAAGTTATGTGTGTCTGTTGTCTAGTAAGGGCATAATAGCAATATGTCTTAATAAATGTACATATGTTAATTAAAAACGCTTTATAGTTAGTAATTGCTAATGATCATCTGAGCCTTCAGTGAATTGTAATCTTTTTGCTGGCAGAGGGTCTTGCCTCAATGTCGATGGTTGGTGACTGATCAGAGTGGTAATTGCTCAAGGTTGGAGTGGCTGCAGCAGTTTCTTAAAATAAAACAACAATGAAGTTTGCAGCCTTGGTTGACTCTTTCTTTCACAAAAGATTTCTCTGTAGCATGCTATGCTGTTTAGTAGCATTTTACTAACAGTAGAACTTCTTTCAAAATTGAAGTCAATCCTCTAAAACCCTGTCATTGCTTCATCATCAAAGCTTTTGTACTATTCTAAATCCTTTCTAGTCATTTCAACAATGTTCATAGCATCCTCACCAGGAGTAGGCTCCATTTTAAGGAACCACTTTCCTTGTTTATCCATAAGAAGTAGCTGCTTATCTATTCAAGTTTTAGCATGAGACTGTAGTAATTCAGTCACATCTTTTGGCTTCATTTTTCATTCTAGTTCTCTTACTATTTTTATGACATCTGCAGTTACTTTTTCCTCTGGAGTCTTAAACTCCTCAAAGTCATTCATGAGGGTTTTTCCAAACTCTTAACATTGCTATTTTGACCACCTCCCATGAATCACAAATGTTCCAGAAGGTTTTTAATTTATTTTACTCAGATGGATCAGAGAAGTCACTATCTATGGCAGCTATAGCCTTAAGAAATGTTTTCCTAAATAATAAGACATGAAAGTCAAAGTAACTCCTTGATCCATGGGTGCATAATTAATGTTGTGTAAGCAGGTATGAAAGCAACACTCATTTCCTTGTACATCTCCATCAGGGATCTTAGGTAGGCAAGTGCATTGTCAATGAACAGAATTTATTTTTAATAATCTCTTTTTTCCTGAGCAATAGGTCTCACAGCAGGCTTAAAATAGTTACCAAATCATGCTGTAAACAGATATACTGTAAGCTAAGGTTTGCTGTTCCATTTCTAGAGCACAGGCAGAGTAGATTTTGCATCATTCTCAAGAGCCATAGGATTTTCAGTATGGCAAATAAGCACTGACTTCAACTTAAAATCACTAGCACATTAGCCTCTAACAAAAGAACCAACCTGCCCTGTGAAGCTTTAAAACCAGGCATTTATTTCTTCTCTCTAGCTGTGAAAGTCCTATATGACATCTTCTTCCAAAAGATGGCTGTTTCATATGCATTGAAAATCCATTGTTTCATGCAGCCATCTTCATCAGTGATTTTAGCTAGACCTTCTGAATCACTTGCTGCAGCTTCTGCATCAGCACTTGCTGCTTCAACTTGCACTTTTATGTCACGGAGATGGCTTCTTTCCTTGCATCTCATGAACCAACATCTGCTAGCTTCTAACTTTTCTTCTGCAGCTTCCTTACCTCTCTCAGTCTTCAAAGAATTAAAGAGAGTTAGGACCTTGCTCTGAATTAGGCTTTTGCTTAAGGGAATGTTGTGACTGGTTTCATCTTCCATCCAGACCACTCAGACTTTCCCCATATCAGCAATAGGCTGCTTTTCTTTTTTATCATTCATGTGCTCACCAGAGTAGCACTTTATATTTTCTCCAAGAACTTTTCTTTTGCATTTACAACTTGGCTAACTGTTTGGCACAAGAGACCTAGCTTTCAGCCTTTCTTGGCCTTCTACATGCCTTCCTCATTGAGCTTCATTTCTAGCTTTTGATTTAAAATGTGAGACATGAAACTCTCTTTCATTTGAATACTTAGAGGCCACTGTAGGGTTATTAATGGGCCTAATTTGAGTATGATTTCTGTCTCAGGGAATAGGGAAGCTCAAGAGGAGGAAATGAGACAGGAAATGGCCTGAAGGTAGAGCAGTTAGAACACATAGAACATTCATCGATTAAGTTCTCTGTTATGGGCATGGTTTATGGTACCCCAAAACACTTACAATCAAAAGTGTTAAAGATCATCGATTACAGATCATTATATCAGATATAATAATAATGAAAAAGTTTGAAAGTTGAATAGTGACAATTACCAAAATGTGACTCAGAGCACATGCTATTGGAAAAATGGAACCAACAGATTTGCTTGATGCAGAATTACTGAAAAGCTTCAATTTGTAATAAACACCATATCTGAGAAGCACAATGTATTGGTTTGTTTTCATGCTGCTGATAAAGACATACCCAAAACTGAGAAGAAAAAGAGGTTTCATTGGACTTATAGTTCCACATGGCTGGGGAGGCCTCGGAATCATGTCAGGAGATGAAAGGCACTTCTTACATGGTGGTGGCAAGAGAAAATGAGGAAAAAGCAAAAGCAGAAATCCTGGATAAACCCATTAGATCTTGTGAGACTTATTAACTATCATGATAATAACATGGGAAAGACCGGTCCCCATGATTCAGTTACCTCCCCCTGGGTCCCTCCCACAACATGTGGGAATTCTGGGAGATACAACTCAAGTTAAGATTTGCCTGGGGTCACAGCCAAACCATATCACACAATAAAGGCAAATGCAATAAAAAGAGGTATGCCAGTAATGCAATGGTCAGACTCCACTGGCATATGAGGACTTAGCTGCAAGCTTCACAGTGCCAGGCTCAGTCAGGGTGGGCATTCCCTGTCAGGTCATCAGGTTGGGTCTAAGAGTCCCTCTAAGACTTTCCTCTTTCTAAGCCTCCATAGTTGTCAGATGACCCTTATGATTGACAGTTTCACTCAATATACATCTCCAAAAAAGTAATCGTAATTAATAATTTCTAAGGTTATACCATGTGCTAGATAAAATAGTTTTAACCTACAAATCTGGCTCTCTCCCTATCATGACTTTTGCATCTGCTTTCTTTAATCTATTCAGTGTTTATGGCATATTTGTAAAGTCAGAAGTTAGCTAAATTGGAACTATACTTTCCAGAATTCTCAGGTCTGCAGCATTGGCTACATGCAACATCTTGCCCGGGATTTAGTAGTACCCATTTCTCCTGTAGGTCATCCCTAACATTGAATTTGGAGGCCAACAACCCTTCAAGAAAGACAAGGAAGATGTTGTTATGTTCACAGTATCTGCAGCATATGAGTGCCAGACACACAGTCGTCTCTTTGTTGAATGGCTATGATCCATTCAGTTTATAGAAGAAGAAACTGAAACTCAAAGAAGGAGATTGTCATGCTCAAGGTTGTCCACTTATTAAATGGCAGAGTTTCCTAATTTGTGAGTAAATATTCTTTGTACTACAAGATTAAACACGGCATGACAGCAAATTAAAAGGAAGGATAGTGTTCAACAGACAAATGATGCATATTAGGTCAAAAGATAAGATGGTACTTTATGCTATTTCTTTGCGACTCCTGTTGTATCTTTTAAAAACCCTATAGTTAACAAGTCACACATCAAAAAGTGAGGCCAGTGTCAACAGGCATATATCTGTCTGTCTGTCTCTCGATCTCTCCCTCAGCAGATCATAAGCACAATATTTTACATGAAAAGAACTGTCTAGAAAATCCCTCTACCTACATGCTATATAAGCATTGAGGAGGTAATTATTCTTTTCAAAAATATTCCATTATATATTTAAAAATAAAATATAAGAACAAATTAAAAATGATAGACAAAGTAAAATTGCTTTAGGTTACTATAACCGTTAGAAGGAAGTTACTGTGGTGATGGTTGTAGAACACTATGAATGTCCTAAATGTCACTGGATGGTACACGTTTAAATGGCTAATTTTACGTTCAGTGTATTTTGTCACAATTTTTTTTTTTTTTTTTTTTTTTTTTTTTTT
>NW_022298345.1:0-2107 GCF_002776525.5 Piliocolobus tephrosceles
AAGTTGCTTCAGCCTCCACAAAGGTGAAGTTCTTAGGGAGGCCAAAGTGAGTGGCCAAGATTAAAATAATAATAAAAAAAATCAGAAGAGTTTGAGGCTCTGGCAACTAGAGCTACATAAAATATTAAACATAGCCCAACTCCTAGCCAGATTAGCATAAATAATCATACAAAATGTTTACTTACCTCAGTTCTTATTACCATGTACATTATGTTTGACTTGCAGCAACAAAAAATTACATAGCCTGTTAAACGATGGGGGAAAAAAAATTAAAAGCGAAACTAAATGATGCTATGAAGAGATAAATTCCTCACGAGAATTAAACTCACATACAAGTTTTCAAATTGTCAGGAAGGGAATTTAACTATAATGATTTAATTATCTACCTCACACTTTCTGGCTCTACTAGCTCAGTTTTAACTTTCCTGGCAAGTCTACAGTAGGTGATCACAGCAGAGGAGTGCGTTACAGCATTTGATCTCAGTGATGGTTAAATGATCAATTAATAATGCCTTCTATGAATAAGACAGGGCAAGACAAAGACTTACGGAATGTGACACTTTAATTTCTGTTCTAGATCCTTCGTTTTAAAACACCAAATGACTGCTTAATAAATGGCTTTCAACCTCAGTTTTATTTCTAAGCTTATGGATACCTTGATTTCTTTATCCATGCACTCTGGGGATGTCTATACCACAGGCTCCTGAAGATTCCTCTAAGACCTCTGTCCTATGCTTAGCCTCTGTTCCAGAGAAAGAAAAATAAATACTTCCTGAAGCTGTGTTTCACTCTTAACACTTCTAACTTCCTCTTGTCCAGTATCTAGTCCTAACCTTTCACCTAGGAGGATGCAAACCCCATGAGAAGCAAGTTAGATTTGAGTAATAGAGAAACCTTTATAGCAGTTTAGAGGAAGTGTACAATTTTTCCGACAGGCAACATAGAATAAAAAAATGCTTCTGCGCAATGAGGTTTTATGTCTTCTATTTCTTAATGGAAAATATCATCCAACCTATATCAAATATAAAATATCTGACCATTGGAATATTTAGCAAAATTTTAGTAATATTTTTATTCTATTTTAGATTAGTTGAATATAAGCAGGTCTCCTAGGTAACCCAATCAATTGCTGATGGAAGCTAAGCAGGAGTGATTTTGGCAGTGGCTATCTGAGACAAAAGTAATTATAGTAAATGCACTATGCAATACAAATGAGATAGAGCTATTGAAATTACTCCAAACATCTTTACAAAGAAAATACCTGAAGAGTTTTTTTTTTCTTTTCTCTATTGCTTTGTGTTTTACCCTCTCAAAACTGCTTTTATAATGACATTATTTTCTGGGCAGGAGAAGCAGTAGTGTATATATAGGAGGTAGCTTGTGCTAAAAATTGAAACTTTCAACTGATAAAAAAAAGACCAACTGAAACTTCAAAAACAGAACTTTTAAAGCTGTATTTATTGCTTAAACCCCAAAGTGAGATGTTATTTTTTTATTTTGATTTAAGGGCAATGAGATTGAATCCTTTAATTTCCCATTTCAGCATCAAATGTGAAATTGTGCATACAATGTAGTCTAATTAAAAATAGTTACATTTGTTTTACAGGAAAACTTTCCAGAGAATAACTTTATAGGTTATTGTGATTAGCATTTACTTCAAATGTAAAATTAAATTATATAGATTTTATTGTTTTTCTGTTGGAAGAAAAGATAACGACATCAACTACTCAACTACTTTTATGCAGCTACTGTTAAATTTTCAATAAACACAATAGCTGAAAATGTGAAATTGTTCTACTTTAATATTTATTTTTCTAATTCTAGTACTTTCACGAATTAGTTGTAACAATATTAAGGCATACCACCCTGTTTCATGCAGTTATATACAATAGAAAGGAGAAGTGGAAAAGTCCATCCCATAGTACATCCTTTTTGTAGGGCTCATCTTGTTTTTAGTTCTGTGAAATTGGAAAAGATACTTTTTTTTAAGTGTAAGTTTTATCTTATGTGAAATGGGTGGAAAAAACCTACCTCTAAATTTATTTCCAGAACAAAATGCCCATCTTTATGTGATGTGTTTCACACAGAACCCAGAATATAATAGGAA
>NW_022298346.1:0-2177 GCF_002776525.5 Piliocolobus tephrosceles
TTAATATGTTAAACTCTTGCAAATATCACATTTCATTAAACAGATGCTTTCACATTTTATGTTGCTAAAGTAAGATTTCTAATTGCTTCTCTCCGACCTCTCAAATTACGATGTAACTGCCTTCTTTTACAGGAAATGCCCATCTGTCTGTATTATAAACCAGACACATGCCAGGTTTTCCAATTTAAATGACAGTGCTTTAAAACTTGTCATAGACTACTCTGTCCTACCTCCAATGTGTATTTCGAGTAGATACATCTACAGTGATGCTAGCTCTGCCACATCAAACAATGCACAGTAAATGTTCAAAATCTACATTAAAAACCTCAATTATAAAGAGCTAGATACCCTGTTTTACATGATGTGATTATTACTCATTGCATAATCAGAACATCTGTATCAGAACCTCTCATATACCCCATAAATATATACACCTGCTGTGTATGCACAAAAATTAAAATTACTATTATTTTTGAGATGGAGTCTTGCTCTGTCAACCAGGCCAGAGTGCAGTGGTACAGTCTCAGCTCACTGCAACTTCCACCTCCCCGGTTCAAGCAATTATCCTGCCTCAGCCTCCCAAGTAGCTGGGACTATAGGTGCATGCCACCATGCCTGGCTATTTTTTGTATTTTTAGTAGAGACAGGATTTCACCATGATGCCAGGCTAGTTACAAACTCTCAATCTCAAGTCATCCACCCACCTCAGCCTTCCAAAGTGCTGAGATTACAGGCATGAGCGACAGCACCTGGGCCAAAAATTAAAATTAAAAATTAAAAAAATTAAAACTTCAGTTATAGCTTAAGTTAACAATAAGTAGGGATTGACTAAAGACCTGATAAATTGAAAATAAGATTACTCGTAGCTTGGGAAATGATGTACTATGTTATAGAACATAGGGGCTTTGGACTCAGACTGCTAGGGGTAGAATTATGAGGTTATTGTGAGGATAAGACACGTTACACACACACACAACCATTCTAAAGACTGCAAGTACATATAAGCATTAAGTTAGGTATGGTTATTCTATTATCATACTTATTTCTACTTATTATGGAATTGCTTTGACTGTACATGGACTTTTCCTACTTAGAAAATGCTCATTACATCTGTACATGTCAAAACCCAGTGGCAAGGGGACTTCTGGTTAAGCATAGTTCATTGAACACACGTTTGTCTCCACTTACTCCAGAGACCTCATTAAAATGGCAGTAAAGGAATAAAAAAGATATAAATCTATAAAGAAAAAGCAAACAGGGAAAGAGCTCCCCACTGAATAAAATGCCAACAAAACTTAGGAACGTGGAAAACAGATGGATGAATGATCACTGACTTACCAAAGCCTCCAAAGGGACTACTTAAGCTTTTGGGAGGAGGCAGAACCAGCCATTAAGTGAACCTATCCATGTCACAGCACCCTGGAAAGGCTCTAAAACTAGAGCTGCCTTCTCTTCGAAAGTAGAGGGAGAGCAGGGCTGAAAAGGAGAATTCACTGCGAATGTTTTCTAAAGAGAATGAGAACCTGCCTCCCCTCTATTCCCTACTCCATTCCATGCTGCCCAAGTTCACCAGAAGATAGATGGTTTGCTTTCTGGAGAGGTTGATTCAGAGCTCTCCTGGGCACCAGGCAGAGCTGAAGACAGGGATGACTCACTACACAGAAAAGCAGAATTAAGTGAAGTTGTGCATATTAAATTATAAGGCAGACCCCTTTCCCCCAGCTTCATTCACAAATTCAGATCCTAGAGTGCTGGGATCCTGTCAAGAGACTGGAAGCTTCCTCTTAGGGGAAAACCAGCTGCTCCAAGAGAAGAGGTCTCCAAATACTGAGGTTTGGGGATCCCATGGTGGAGAGTGTGGTTTGTTGCCTGTCTCCTACAGTCTGCCCAATAGTCAGCAATCCCTGATTGTACCTACAAGGGCTCTCATCAACATTTTATTGCATCATTCTTTTATTTGAAAATTTTTGGCTGGGTGCCTGGGCTAACACCTGTAATCCCAACACTTTAGGAGGCTGAGGTGGGAGGATCACTTGAGCCCAGGAGTTCAAGACCAGCTTGGGCAACATAGTGAGATCCCATCTCTACAAAAAAGAATAAAAAAATTAGATGGGTCTAGTGGTACACGCCTGTAGTCCTAGCTACTTGGGAGGCTGAGGCTTGGAGGATCATTTGAG
>NW_022298347.1:0-1335 GCF_002776525.5 Piliocolobus tephrosceles
ATCTGTTTAATATTTCTTTGTCACCATAGGCTTCAATGTGATCCAAAATATCCCTTCTCAAATTCCCCCAAAACAGGGTAACCCAACTGCTCCATGTAAAGAATCGTGTAACTCTGTGAGGTAAAGTCTTAAATCAGAAAGCAGTTTCTCAGAAAGCTTCTTTCTAGTTTTAATCTGAGGATATTTCCTTTGTCACCATAGGCTTCAATGCAATCCAAAATATCCCTTCTCAGATTCCCCAAATCAGTGCTACAAAACAGCTCCATGAAAAAATCAAGTAACTCTGTGAGATGAATTCACAAATCACAAAGTAGTTTATCAGAAAGCTTCCTTCTAGTTTTTATCTGAAGATATTTCCTTTTTCACCCTCGGCCTCAACACGCTCCCGAATATCCCTTTGTATTTTCCACGAGTATAGGGTTAGCAAAGTGCTCCATGATAAGAAAGGTGTAAATCTGTCAGGTGAATTCACACAACACAAAGCTGTTTCTCAGGAAATTTCTTTTTAGTTTGTGTCTGAGTATATTTCCTTTGTCAATATAGACTTCACTGCACTCCCAAATATCCTATTTTAGATTCCATGAAAACTGTGTTAGCAAACTGCCCTAAGAAAAGAATCATGAAAATGTGTGCAATGAATTAAAACATCACAAAGCAGTTTCTCAGAAAGGTTCTTTGTAATTTTTAACTAAGGATATTTCCTTTGTCACTATAGGCTTCAATGCTATAGAAAATATCCCTTCTCAGATTCCCCAAAAAGAGTGCTACCAAACTGCTTTATGAAAACGGTGGTGTAACTCTGTGACATGAATTCACACATCACAAAGCAATTACTCAAAAAGCTTCTTTTTGGTTTTTGTCTGAGGATATTTCCTTTGTTACCATATTCTTCAATGCACTCCCAAATATCCTATTGCAGATTCTACTAAAATAATTTCAGCAAACTGCTCCAAGAAAAGAATCATGCTACTCTGTGAGATGAATGCACACATCACAAAGCAGTTTCTCAGAAAGCTTCTTTCTAGTTTTTATTGTGGACATATCCTTTTTTACCGTTGACTTCAATGCAATCTAAAATATCCCTTCTCAGATTCCCCAAAAATAGTGCTACTAAACTGCTCCATGAAAAATATGGTGTAACTCTGTGAGTAGAATTCACAAATCTCAAAGCAGTTACTCAGAAAGATTCTTTCTAGTTTTTATCTGAGAATACTTCCTTTTTCACTGTAGGCCTCAATGTGCTCTCAAATATCCCTTTGCTGATTAGACGAAAACAGTGTTAGCAAAATTTTCAATGAAAAGAAACTAGTAACTCTCTGAGATGAAATCACACAT
>NW_022298349.1:0-2599 GCF_002776525.5 Piliocolobus tephrosceles
GAGAATCGCTTGGACCCAGGAGGCAGAGGTTGCAGTGAGCCAAGATTGTGCCACTGCATTCCAGCCTGGGCGATAAGAACAAAACTCCATCTCAAAAAAAAGGAAAGAGAAGAAACTGCAAATAGCGTGTGTTTGGCGTGGATGTGAAGAAATTGGAACCCTCGTACATGGCTGGTGAGAATGTACAATGGTCCAGCCACCATGACAGTTTGGCAGTTCCTTAAAAAGTTAAGCACAGAATTAGCCTTTATACGACCCAGTCATTTCACCCCTAGGTACCTACCCAAGAGAACTGAAGACAGGTCTTCAAACAAAAACTTGTACACATTACCTGATACTTTCTTGTGGGGAGGGGGACAGAGGCTTGCTCTGTCACCTAGGCTGGAGTGCAGTGGTGCAATCATAGTTCACTGCAGCCTCAAACTCCCGGGCTCAAGTGATCCTTCTACCTCAGCCTCCCGTGTAGCTGAGATTACAGGTGCACACACCACCCCACCCAGCTAATTTTTAAAAATTTTTTGTAGGCATGAGGTCCCACTATGTTGCCCAAGCCTGGTCTTGAACTCCTGGCCGCAAGTGATCCTCCCGCCTCGGCCTCCCAAAGCGCTGGGATTACATGTATGAGTCACTGTGCCCAGTCAATACTTTGTGCTGGAAAAAAAAAAAAAACTTGCTGGGAGTGGTGGCTCACTCCTGTAATCCCAGCACTTTGGGAGGGCGAGGCAGGTGGATCATTTGGGGTCAGGAGTTCGAGACCAGCTTGACCAACATGGTGAAACCCCATCTCTACTAAAAATACAAAAAATTAGCTGGGTGTGGTGGTGTGCACCTGTAATCTTGGCTACTCAGGAGGCTGAAGCAGGAGAATTGCTTGAATCCGGTAGGTGAAGGTTGCAGTGAGCCGAGATCACGCCAGTACCCTCCAGCCTGGGTGCCAGAGTGAGACTCTGTCTCAAAAAGGAGAAAAAAGTATAAGCGCTGATAATAGCAGGTCCTGGTAAGGGTCAGGGCCACTAGAACGCCCTCACGCATTGCTGGTGGTAATTCAAAATTCAAACGGTGCAACTACTTAGGAAAAGATTTTGGCAATTTCTCATAAAGTCATACATACACTTCCTATACCATCCAGCCATCCCAATCCTAGATGTTCAAGAGAAGCAAAAACGTGTGTCCAACACCCACAGTTTTTCCAAACCTAATCTGAGTGTTTGTATCAGCCCCTTGGCTTGCCTACGTCTTTGCTCTAAAAAGGTAAATCTGGCTGGGTGCGGCGGCTCACACCTGTAATCCCAGCACTTTGGGAGGCCGAGGAGGGTGGATCACGAGGTCAGGAGATTGAGACCATCCTGGCTAACACGGTGAAATCCCGTCTCCACTAAAAATACAAAAAAAAAAAAAAAAAATTAGCTGGGCGTGGTGGGGGGCGCCTGTAGTCCCAGCTACTTGGGAGGCTAAGGCAGGAGAATCGCTTGAACCTGGGAGGTGGAGTTTGCAGTGAGCACCACTGCACTCCAGCCTGGGTGACAAAGTGAGACTCCGTCTCAAAAAATAAATAAATAAATAAAAATAAAAAAATAGAAAGGCAAACCCATCCCAGTTTTGGCCGCAGTCCATTTGCTTGGGTGCAGTTTTGAGCCAACCTTACCACTCTGTTCCCTCTAGCCACACTCGTTGTCCTTTTGATATTATCAGTTCCTTGGCCCCAGTCTTTTTCTTTTCTGAAACAGGGTCTCCGTCTGTCACCCAGGCTGGAGTACAGTGGCGCAATGATGGCTCACCGTAGTCTCGACCTCCCAGGCTCTAGTGATCTCCCCACCTCAGCCTCCTGAGTAGCTGGGACCACAGGCATCCACCCCTACACCCGGCTAATTTTGTAATTGGCATCTGCATTCTTGAGTCCTCATCCCAGCCTCCTGCCTCCTTTCCTCTGGCAACCTGCAGCCTCGCTACCTAGAGATTTCTTTTTGTATACAATGAACTCTTTTTTTCAAATGACCTTCTTGTCTGGGGGCCTTTAGTGTCTTACACATTCTGTTTACAGTCACCTGTCTTTCCCTGCAGCTGAGACCTGGAACAGACAGCATCTTAGGGGGCCTCACCGGGTCCCAGGTGAGGGGACACCACAGCCATCCCACCCCCTCAGCCGCCTCTCCAGAGGACACTGCACTAGCTGACCACAGCTATGCTGCCCACCCTTGCCTCATAGACATCCAGTTTATTCACTGGCCTTACAGGTGACCGACCGTCACCATTCGGAGTGAATGTCTTCCACCTCCGCAGAGGGCCAGACAAACTCCATGTTGCTTGCCAAAACAGCACCAGGCCGGGTGCGGTGGCTCCCATGTGTAATCCCAGCATTTTCCGAGGCTGAGGTGGGCAGATCACTTGAGGCCAGGAGTTCAAGGACCAGCCTGGCCAACATGGTGAAACCCTATCTCTGCTAAAAATACAAAAATTAGCCAGGTGTGGTGGCAGGTGCCTGTAGTCCCAGCTACTTGGGAGGCTGAGGTAGGAGAATGGCTTTAACCGGGGAGGCAGAAGTTGCAGTGAGCCAAGATCATGCCACTGCACTCCAGCCTGGGTGACAGACCAAGACTCC
>NW_022298350.1:0-21268 GCF_002776525.5 Piliocolobus tephrosceles
GTTTTCTAAATAGACAATCATGTCATCTGCAAACAGGGACAATTTGACTACTACTTTTCCTAATTGAATACCCTTTCTTTCTTTCTCTTGCTTGATTGCCCTGGCCAGAACTTCCAACACTATGTTGAATAGGAGTGGTGAGAGAGGGCATCCCTGTCTTGTGCCAGTTTTCAAAGGGAATGTTTCCAGTTTTTGCCCATTCAGTATGATATTGGCTGTGGGTTTGTCATAGATAGCTCTTATTATTTTGAGGTACGTTCCATCAATACCGAATTTATTGAGCGTTTTTAGCATGAAGGGCTGTTGAATTTTGTCAAAAGCCTTTTCTGCATCTATTGAGATAATCATGTGGTTCTTGTCTTTGGTTCTGTTTATATGCTGGATTACGTTTATTGATTTGCGAATGTTGAACCAGCCTTGCATCCCAGGGATGAAGCCCACTTGATCATGGTGGATAGGCTTTTTGATGTGCTGCTGAATCCGCCTTGCCAGTATTTTATTGAGGAGTTTTGCATTGATGTTCATCAGGGATATTGGTCTAAAATTTTCTTTTTTTGTTGTGTCTCTGCCAGGCTTTGGTATCAGGATGATGTTGGCCTCATAAAATGAGTTAGGAGGATTCCCTCTTTTTCAATTGATTGGAATAGTTTCAGAAGGAATGGTACCCGCTCCTCTTTGTACCTCTGGTAGAATTCAGCTGTGAATCCATCTGGTCCTGGACTTTTTTTGGTTGGTAGGCTATTAATTATTGCCTCAATTTCAGAGCCTGTTATTGGTCTATTCAGGGATTCAACTTCTTCCTGGTTTAGTCTTGGAAGAGTGTAAGTGTCCAGGAAATTATCCATTTCTTCTAGATTTTCTAGTTGATTTGCGCAGAGGTGTTTATAGTATTCTCTGATGGTAGTTTGTATTTCTGTGGGGTCCGTGGTGATATCCCCTTTATCATTTTTTATTGCGTCTATTTGATTCTTCTCTCTTTTCTTCTTTATTAGTCTTGCTAGCGGTCTGTCAATTTTGTTGATTTTTTCAAAAAACCAACTCCTGGATTCATTGATTTTTTGGAGGGTTTTTTGTGTCTCTATCTCCTTCAGTTCTGCTCTGATCTTAGTTATTTCTTGCCTTCTGCTAGCTTTTGAATGTGTTTGCTCTTGCTTCTCCAGTTCTTTTAATTGTGATGTTAGAGTGTCAGTTTTAGATCTTTCCAGCTTTCTCTTGTGGGCATTTAGTGCTATAAATTTCCCTCTACACACTGCTTTAAATGTGTCCCAGAGATTCTGGTATGTTGTATCTTTGTTCTCATTGGTTTCAAAGAACATCTTTATTTCTGCCTTCATTTCGTTATGTATCCAGTAGTCATTCAGGAGCAGGTTGTTCAGTTTCCATGTAGTTGAGCGGTTTTGATTGAGTTTCTTAGTCCTGAGTTCTAATTTGATTGCACTGTGGTCTGAGAGACAGTTTGTTATAATTTCTGTTCTTTTACATTTGCTAAGGAGTGCTTTACTTCCAATTATGTGGTCAATTTTGGAATAAGTGCGATGTGGTGCTGAGAAGAATATATATTCTGTTGATTTGGAGTGGAGAGTTCTATAGATGTCTATTAGGTCCGCTTGGTGCAGAGATGAGTTCAATTCCTGGATATCCTTGTTAACTTTCTGTCTCGTTGATCTGTCTAATGTTGACAGTGGAGTGTTGAAGTCTCCCATTATTATTGTATGGGAGTCTAAGTCTCTTTGTAAGTCTCTAATGAATTTGGGTGCTCCTGTATTGGGTGCATATATATTTAGGATAGTTAGCTCTTCCTGTTGAATTGATCCCTTTACCATTATGTAATGGCCTTCTTTGTCTCTTTTGATCTTTGATGGTTTAAAGTCTATTTTATCAGAGACTAGGATTGCAACCCCTGCTTTTTTTTGTTCTCCATTTGCTTGGTAGATCTTCCTCCATCCCTTTATTTTGAGCCTATGTATGTCTCTGAGGCAGAATTTCTTGAACCCACTAGGCGGAGCTTGCAGTGAGCCAGGATCATGCCACTGCACACCAGCCTGGGTGACAGAGTGAGACTCCATCTCAAAAAAAAAAAAAAAAAAGGAAAAGAAAAATGTTAATTTTTTTTTTTGCTCATGCCACAGTCTCTGGTAGTTGCTGGGAACTAGGGTGGGGAATTCTCTGCTCCACACAGTCTTTCATGAACCCAGGCTCCCTTCCTGTTGTGGGTCCAGCCTCCTGTAGCTGTTGGAGGCATCTCTAGTCAGCTGGTGGTTGGGGAAGAGGTGAGGATCAGGGAGGGAGGATGGGAGTACCCTGCTTGTGCTCACATTCTGCTGGCCAGAACTCACAAGCCACCTGAAATGACACAAAGGTCTAGCTGTGTGTGTAGGAGAAAGAGGAGAGTACAGATATTGGAAGACAGCAGTGGTCTGTGCCCCAGGTCCCATGGTTTAGGGAAGTGAACCTTGACACTGGATTTCCTGGCTGTCTAAATCTCCCTTTATAGGGAACTTAGGGCCCAGCGTGTGGTGGGTGGATTTGCCTGGTTCACAGCCTCTGCTCAACCTTCTTTCTGCTCCACAGGACGGCCTGGAGATGGTGGGCTCCTTGTCACACTGGGCAGGGATGTAGGCTCCACGGGGCCAGAGATGCATGTGCTCTATATTCAGATTAAGGGACAGATGGCACATGAATTCCTTCAGTGTCCTCCACATTTGGTCACTAGGGAGGGGTAGGCTGAGCAGTAGCTCTTGGGTCTGTAGCAGTGTGACCCTGGAAGGACTGTCCAGCTGAAAACAAGAGCCTGGGGTGTGGGGAGGGGAGGAGGGATGGGGGTGGGAGGGCAGGGGCTACTCAGGGTTCCATGAGACCTGGGTTTAAGTCCTGGATCCATCATTAACAGCTATGTGAACTTGTGCCTCACTTTCTTCAAATATGAACTTGAGATAATGAAATTACCTTCCTCACAATACTGTTCTAAGAACTGAATGAGGAAAGGTTTACAATTCGGTCCCAGTTGTTCCACTGGGGAGGGAACAGAGATTGGGGGCACAGGGATCCCCTGGCCTGGGGGAGTCTGGCTCACTCAAATTCTCAGCCACTTGCAGGGCAAGGATCCTGCTTCTCCTTGCTCTGGGTCCGAGTGGTCTCAAGCCCAATGGGCAGGGCCTGTGGTGTGGATGGACTCGTCTGCAGTGAGTGAGGCAGCAGGCAGAGCTGGCAGGCTGTGTGGTCTTTAGTGGGTACCAGGAGACCCCAGAGGGCCTTGTGGGAGGCTGTCCACAGCGTGAGCCAGTTTGCCATCTGGGGTCCTGGAGTTTCCTCCTGCCCTTTGAGTTAAAAAAGAGTCAGTCCTGGGCTGAGACTTAATTGTTCTAGTGCTGAGTGACCTTGTGTCAGGGGAAATTGGATGGGGCAAAATGTTTTCTAATTAGCAGGACTCACTGACCTTTCCCTCACTGTCAGCAGCTTCTCACAGGGAGGTGCGAAGCAAGGGGGCCTGGAGCCCCGCATCTCTCTAATGGAGCCTATGTCCAACAAGGAGGTGGATGGCTGGGTTCGGGGCCCTGGGAGGACTTCATGTGGGAAGCAGACCTCAGGAAGGGCCTTCAGTGATGGTGTGGCCCAGGATTCTCACCTCCTTAGTCTCCGGTACTGTCCATCTCCGCAGCATCCTAGGCAAGAGAAGAGGAGAAACACTCAAGCCACTGGGGTGGTTAGGACACACTGGTGGCAATTGTTTAAAACCTTACCTAAAACAAGGTTAAGCAAAAGGAGTTTACAGGCTCTCGTAGATGGGAAGGATGTGTGAGGGTCACATACTGAGAGGAACCAGGGTTGCGGCTGCTGGAAGGAGCCTCACCACTGCCAGTGTGCTTCCTCCCCATCGTCAGCATCTCTGCTTCTCTCTGCATGCCGGAAGCTCTCTCTTAGGGCACGCAGACCTCTCCCCTGCAGGGAAACATGACTGCCAGCAGCCCCGAGTTAGCGACTATCATAGAAACCCAGTGTATTTCTGCCTTGTTTATCTGAGACCTGAGTCACAGGCCTGTCCAGCACTCAAGACTTTTTCTTTTCTCTGTTTTTTGAGACAGATTATCACTCTGTCCCCCAGGCTGGAGTGCAGTGGCCCGATCTTGGGTGCAAGTGATTCTCCTGCCTCAGCCTCCCGAGTAGCTGGGACTACAGGTGCATGCCACCACATCCAGCTAATTTTTGTATTTTTAGTAGAGATGGAGTTTCACTATGTTGGCCAGGCTGGTCACGAACTCCTGACCTCCCGCCCGCCTCGGCCTCCCAAAGTGCTGGGATTACAGGTGTGAGCCACCATGCCTGGCCAAGAAATTTTCTTTTAAACCTGGAGTACGGAGATGCTCTCTAGTCAGACAGAGTCAGCCACCACAGCCCACTCCCTCAGCCAGTATTACTTTGACTCACTAAGTTAGTGAGGAACCAGGCCCCAGATTAAGAAGCAGAACTCGCCGGGCGCGGTGGCTCAAGCCTGTAATCCCAGCACTTTGGGAGGCCAAGACGGGCGGATCACAAGGTCAGGAGATCGAGACCATCCTGGCTAATACGGTGAAACCCCGTCTCTACTAAAAAATACAAAAAACTAGCCAGGCGTGGTGACGGGCGCCTGTAGTCCCAGCTACTCGGGAGGCTGAGGCAGGAGAATGGCGTGAACCCGGGAGGCGGAGCTTGCAATGAGCTGAGATCCGGCCATTGCACTCCAGCCTGGGTGACAGAGCGAGACTCTCTCAAAAAAAGAAAAGAAGCAGAACTCACACTGTCACCTACTGTGCGCCTGGCTGGCTCATGCATACCTTGTCTGTCTAATGTGAACCAAAGCCCTGTGGCGCACCCTGCTGGTTACCCCCAGTGGTTACCCCCGCACAGAGGAGGAAAGGGAGTCATGGGAGGGAGGACTTTCCTGGGAGGTCTCTGGGCTGGCAAGTTGGGTGACACAGGTCCGGTTGGCTGCAACCCTGGGCTCTGCTGTTGTAATCATGAATGTGTGTGTGTGTACAGTTGTTTACAGTGTCAGTGTGGGTGTGCTTGTTTGTTAGAGACACATGCCACTGATCCCATGGTGAGGAAAATCCCAAGCCCTCCCCACGATTTTTGCCAGTGTCTGGGGACTCCTGCTCCTGGCAGCCCATGTGTCCCCAACTCCTGTGTCCTTTAGGGACCTCTGTTGAGCCCTGCCTGTATTCTGGCAGAATTAGAGAAAATTCGTTAAAAAAAATAAAGTTTAAATTCATTTTTAAAAGTAATAAAAAAATCTCACAGCACGAGTTTTGATGAGATTTGGGGCAAGGTGGGCCACAAGCTTGGGTTGTATGGCCACCTCCCCCTCTTCTTCCCCTGTTGTCTCTGCAGCTCAGAAACCCCAATTTCCTGGCCTGTGTTATGTGGAGGAACTGAGCTCACCCCACACAGCTTCATCTCCAAACCTAGCAAGGATCCTGCCCAGATCTGGAGCTCCACCTTTTAATAGAACTTACTTTCTCTCCTTAGATAGCAGTGGGGGTGGAACGATTCTTTTTCCTGATGCAGATATGTAAAACTGGGACATTGCTACATATAATATTTTAAACCTGTCTTCCCTCTTACCAACGAACACGTCACTAGCACCATCTAGGCCAATACATTTCTCAACATCAATTTCAGTGGCTGTATTACATTTTATCCTACAGATGTGCTCTCGTTTATAATCTAAACCCCTTTTATTGAACACATCAGTTACTCTGAAATTTTCAGTGTTATGATGGATGTTGCAGTAATTATTCTTATGTATGCACAGAACCCCCAGAGGACATGACTACTGAAGGGTGTGCTGGCAGGATCCCGGGTGAGGATCTAGCAAATTGTCCCAGCTTCATTGAGCTTTCACCCTCTCTGCACTACTTTGAACTGCCATTTTGATCATATAATAATGATTTAGTAGAGCTCTTTTTTGGTTCAACCTACCTGTTCTTGTATCAGAACTAAAATGTTTAATTTTATAAATTTGAACAGTGGCACAATATAGAGTTCACTATTCCTCAATATTTTCAAGGCTGCTTCTTATCTGTTCATTCTTTTGGTTAACTTGGGAATCATTTTATCAAGCCTCTCTCTACTTCCCAATTTCCTTTCAGTTTTGGCTCGAAATGATATTCAATGTATACATTAACTTGAGTTTCATTTTGCTGCATAATACTGAGTTACATTTTGAGTATTATGTATTACTCATAATACATATTGAGTTACAATTTGCTGCATAACACATTATCCCCAAGTTTAACACCTTAAAGCAGCACATATATATCTCATACCCTTCTGAGGGTCAGGAATCTAGGAGCAGCTTAGCTGGGTGACTGTGGTTCTGGGTCTCTCACGAGGCTGCAGTGAAACTGCTGGCCAGGGCTGGAGGATCCCTTCCAATCTCACTTCATGACTGTTGGTGGGAGGCTTCAGTTCTCCACCTGGCTCTCACAATATAATTTCCCCCAGAGTGAGTTATCAGACAGTGTGTGCAACCAGTCATCTATCTGTTAGAACATGTCACTTCTGGCATATTCGACTGGCCACTCAGCCCAACCCTAATACATGCGAGAGTGACTATGCAAGCGTATGAGTTCCAGGAGGAGAACATCATTGGAACCATATTGGAGACTGGCTAATACACAGATTAATGGCACATCTGACAATACGGGGTCTTTCTGAGTGTCAGTGTGGTGTGTTCCTGTATGAACGTAATTCTATTAAACTTAATTAAATTCTAGGTATGCTCTCAGCGAAGATTTTTACTTTTTTTCATTACAGGTCCCCACACTGTTAAATTGATTCCAAATTAAAGGATCTTTTCTTTTTTTCACATGGCATTTTCTAAGTAATTGTTGCACTCATATAGGAGATGTTGTTGATTTTGACACCCATAATTTTTCAGTGGAGAGAAGGCAGACACTACTCCAGACTCTCACCTGCTATCACCGATCCTTATGTGTGGCTGTGCCAGGCTCAGCTGCGCTGAGATGATGGGGCTGTCTGGCCATCATTGGTCATATGGACTTCAGATTTGAAAGGATTTTATGTAGAAGCAGAGTGCCTGATATGACTCTCTGGGACCCCCATTTCTGCCCTCCTTGGCTCCCGCTGGCAAGGCTGACTCAGTTGCTATCACCTTCTCCTGGACTTTGGCCGGAGTCCACTGGCTGTTCCCCCTGCCTTCTCCCCCTCCACACCAGTGCCCTCTCCACACCAGTGCCAGAGCTGCTTCCAAGAGATGCCTCAAAGCCCGCTTCCAGCTCAGGAACCCCAGGGGACATGGATGGCTTCTCCATTGCCACTTCCTAGCCTTCCTGGCATAGGCAGGTCTGGTTTGCCTGCAGGTCGCTCTCTGGGGTGGGTCCCTGCTCCATAGATGCTGAGCCTCCGAAAGTCCATTCTTTTATACCACATTTGAAAACCTTTGAAATGCATTATAGTTCAGTCATATGAATTATGTAAGTATATCCTACTCATTGTATAAAACAACACAGAATTGTCTAAAGTGTCATCTTTCTCCCCATTCCAAGAAGGAGCTAAGAAGCAATGCTAAACAATTAGGAGTGTCATCTTCCGTATTCTTCCCTTTGTCTCCAAAAAAGCAATCAGACATACAGAATTTTAAAAATTACCCTGTGCACAGTATTCTGCATGGCGTCTTTTCATTTTATCAACGGTGGTCACTTCCCTTGCCAAAACAGACAGTTGACTTCATTGTGACAGGAGTAGAGCTCCATGCTGGGCAACCCACCCCCACAGAGGGACACTCAGGTGGTTTCCAGTCACTTGCACAACATTGTTGCGTGCGTGGGCCTCCAGGGCCCGGAAGAAACTGCTTTCGCGTGCAACATTAAACACGCCACATGGGCTGATGAAAAATGAAAGCAAAATAAGACCAGTTGAAAGCCGGCAGAAAACCTGTGTGACTACTCCGTGGCTCCCCTGCCTGGTTTCCAGCCGCGGACTCTTGCTCTTCGGCGCGACCCCTGCTCCTGGGGTCCTCTGGGGTCCTCCCGCACCCAGGCCCCACACACTCGGGTTGCGAAGCCGAGTGCCTCCCCGTGCGGCCGCCAGGGGGCGCCCCAGGCCGGGCCGAGCGCCGCCCCCGCCCAGGAGAATTGACAGGCGCGCGGGCGCGGAAGCTGGTCTTTCCGGAAACCGCACCCCGCCCGCTCCCGGGCTGCCATCCGCGGCCCGGTCACGCTCACGTCTCCGCGATTCGGTGTCTCTTGGCCTCCTGCCCCACTGACCTGGGAGTGCCAGGAATCACCCCGTCCCCAGCGAGGTCCCCTCTGTTGCACAAAATGGGCGCTAGCTGGGGTCATTCTAGTCCGGCCGCCTCACCCTCCCCAGGGTCCTCCAGGGTGGCACCATCACCATTCTCGCCCGCTTCCAGCCGGCCCATTCCTGCTGCTCCCTACAGCGTTGTCCCTGCCCCGTGCCCTCTTGTGGTCGTAGGCATCTTGCGGCCCGGGAAAGACAGAAAGAAGCTGCCCGCAGGAGCCCAGACCCTGGGAGCCTTCCTCCCCTTGTCTCCTCTCTGGACTTAGGGGTCCCCCACCAGCCACGGCGAGAGCGAGAAAGATAATAGCTGGGCGGAGGCTGGGGAAGACCCGCGGTCTCAGAAACTGAAGGGAGCCAGGACTCCCGGTGGGGGAGTCCGTGCAAGCCCTGAGGTGGGAGAGGAGGGCTGATGGGAGTCCAGGACCACAGCTCTGCAGGGGACAGGCGAGTCCTGTGGCGGCTCTAGAAAGGTCTGGGTCACACTGGGACCAGCCAGCTGGACCTGGGTGGAGAGGGGTGGGGCGCCTGACTCTACTCCTGTGACCTGGACATTGCCCAGCTGAGCAGGAGCTTTGACCCTGTGGGCTTACAGCTCGTCTGAACCTGCTTAGTCCATCTTCCTGTTGTGTTAACCTTGCAGAGGGGGAAGAGTGCCAACTCTCCACCCCTCTTCCATCACTCCTGGGTACCTGATCCGCCTTCCACCCTCATGGGTGAGGAAGGGGACAGGAAGGTCACCAATCCAAGCCACAGTGCCAAATCCTGTTGGTTCGTTTGTTTTCCCCTGGTTGGGTTACGTTTTCAAACTATCAACAGATTCATAGTTGCTGGTGGACGTCAAATTTCAAAATAGGGGAGTCCCAATACGGTGACTTGTCCATTAGGAAGTCATAGGCAAGCCACTTACTTTCTATGAGTTTCAATATCCTTCTCCCAATAGAAGGGCATCTGTGATGAGCTCTGAGCGCATATTTAGGGTAAGCTTTCACCCTAAATATCTCAGCAACAGCAGCTTCTACTCACCTTCAAACACCAAAGAGAGGGTGGGTTCCCTGGGTTCCCTCCCAGCAGAAGTCAACATCCCGCCCTTCCAGTGTCTTTCTGATCAGGGCACAGAGAAGAGCCAGTTTCATCTTCTTTCTTTTTGGTCAACTCCAGACATCTGCAACCAACAAGAAGATTAACAACAACCATTAAAATTGGCCCCTGGAGAGTTTATCTGTCAGCGCACGCATGGCTGCAGGATCTCATTATAGGCCAAAGGGAAAGGAGGTCTGCTTCCTTTCTGTCCTGGAATTCCGTGATAAAATCCCCTCCAGTTGTCTCTACTGATTCCATTTTGTTTTCTTTCTTGGCTATAACACAGATAGGAGGAAAAATCTTTCCCCCCTCAAGGCAGAGTTTTAAACGCATCACCTCAGAATGCCAAATGTTCTGGAAAGGAAGAAAGTTGGCAGCGAAGGAACCTGCAGAGAGAGGGACTGAGAGGGCTGAAGGGCCCAGCAGCTCCTGGCAGGCTCCTCTGGTCTCTGTTTGAAATTGGCTGAAAAGACATGGAATTTAGTAGGCAAATGTGCCTCCTTCTCCTCCTCTTATCTGCAGAGGAGAGATCAGTTCCCAGCTGGCCGGGGCAGTGTCATTGATACAGCTGGTGTCATTGTTACCTTCCACTAACAGATCACTTGACACCTACCGGCTCAGGCACGGCTGGGACTGGGCATTTCCTGGCTGAGCTGGAGGCTTAGGCCCTCCCCATTGTCCCAGAACCCCAGGTGAGGCCAAGACATGGGCTCTGCTGGGATGCCGTGCTTGGTGACCCAGCAGAAGGACTAGATTGCTCCTGGTGGGTGCTCCCCCTTGCAGAGTCCCAGCTGCCCCTTTGGGTCCCGTTGCCTGGCCTCTTTTGCTGTCCTGGGTAGAGGAGATGAGTTTGTCGCTGGCTGCAAGCTGAGGCCAACTGACACTGCTGCACAGAGAAGGGGCACCGAGAGTGACCTCGGATTGAGGAGCCTGTAGTGCAGAGCAGCCCCTGGGGCCTTCCGCCTGGCCCTGCTTCCCCGGCCGGCTGCCCTTCTGGTGAGTGCATCCCAGGTGGCATCATGCTGCAGCAGATCCTGCACGACATGTACATCGACCCTGAGCTCCTCGCCGAGCTCAGCGATGTGCAGAAGCACATCCTCTTCTACAAGATGCGGGAGGAGCAGCTGAGGCGCTGGAAGGAGCGGGAGACTTGGGAGTCCCTGGCCCAGGACAAGGGTCTCAGGCCTACGAAGACCAAGCGAGGTACGTGGCTGGGAGTCATGGAGGGATGGGCCACCAGTCCCCCAGGAGGTAGAAAAATTAGCAGGGCCAGGCTGTGCCCTTCTTCAAGATGGGCACTGGGGTGATGAGGCCTGGGGGCTTGAAACCCTTGTCCTGTGGGCATCAGGTCCCATGAACCTGTGCTTTTGTCTTTTGGCCAGGAACTTAGGGCTTCGAGGCTGCTGCAGAGGCTGCCCAGGGGCCCTTATTGGGGTGGGGGAGTTGGGACTTGCTTTGTCTTGTTGTAGAAGGCCCGAGTTCTGGGAAGACACCACTGAGACTTCAGATTGTGTTCCGACGTGGTTGGCAATGGTAGGGTGAACGAGGGCATATTTGTGACCCTTGCCATTGGTTCTGGGCCAGGGCGTGGTATAGACATGCAGTTCTTCTCTCCTTGGCAGGCATGGCAAACCAGTTCTCAGCTAGGGCCCCATCTGTGGACTATGCCTCTCCCTCCAGGTCCTCCGGCTGGAGGATGCTGTGGGATGTCCCTGGAGTCCCACTGGGCGTCTGGAGAGAGGGCATCAGGGAACATCCCACACAGTGAATGACCATCCCCAAATGGTCGTGGCAACTGCAGATGAGAAGCAAGGGCCTAGCCTACATTTCAGGAGTTTTGTATGCAAAGTCTTGTGCCAGTCAATCCTATGGACTGGTACACCTGGGGGTGAAGGAAGTCATTTGGGACCCCTGGGCCAGAAACTGGCAGGCCGCTGAGGCTTGGCTTGGCACAGGACTCAATCCTGCTGGGGATGGTAGTTTCTGTGGATGCTGCATGCACTTTACAGTTTGCAAGGCTTCGCCTTTTGAAGTTTTCAATCCAGGACAAAGTCCTGTTTCAGGGCTGAGCGCACAGCTCCCTTGGTGATCTGGCTCTTCTCAATGCTAGACTCACTGCTGGCCATTCCTCACCAGGTACCACAGGCCATGCTCGCACCATCTGGATATGCTTGCTCTTGTCTCTGGTCTTCACGTGAGTGGCTCTTAGTGTTGGGAATGTCCTGCCTTCATCCACCTGACAGACTCCAGTAGGACTGGCCCCCTGCCCCGGAATGTTCACGGATGCTCTTGCACAGGGCAGTACCTGCTCCTCTGTGGCTGCCTGGCATGTAGGACCCACCCTGCCCTGGCACTTGCCACCCTGTCATTGTCATTCCTCATCTACTTGCCTGCTCTCCAATAGGCTCAAAGGCACTGGCGTGTGAGGCCTTACTCCACTCTGTCTTCCTCCCCTGGGCCCAGCACAGAGCTGGCACACGGTGTTAGAAACACAGCAGGACCCTGCCGGGGAGGTTGGGTCAGAGCTGTGACTTGGCTGCAGGTGGCTGGTGCCAACGCTGGGGCCTTCCAGGCTGGGCTGTGCTGGCAGCTGCATCACTAACTGGTGGAATGACAAGCCACCTTGCCAGCCCCACCCGGCCTGAGCCCTGGGGACTTGCGTTGCCTGCATGATGACTCTTCTGGGAGGGAGACAGATGCCTAAAATTTTAACTGCAAAAATATTTGTACAGAGATTTGTCACACATTGACATCTACATTTTCATGTATAAATTATACATTAAACTCATTTGAGTTTCTGGTGCAGAAGATCCTTTTTCTGGTAATTAATTTTCTGATTTATAAAGAATGGAAAAGCAGGGAAGCACGCTGAGGAATGTGTGTATCCCAGGTCAGGATCCCACTCGGATCCCGGCTCTTTGCTTTGGTCCTGCCTTCTAGAACTGTCTGGGCATGCCACTGCAGAGCCTGGGGGCTGGCCCCGCCCAGGAGCCTGAAGAGCTTTCAGCTGCAGGGTCCAGGATGTACAAGATCTGCTTCATGTCCTGGGGTTGTGACGAAGGGTGGCAACAGCCTGTGAGCTTTACATTGACTGGGTGCCTACCCAGCCCTTGCTGCTCCCATATCCCTGCAGGGTGGCAGGGCAAGCTCCCTGATTTCATTTCAGTTAAAGAAGGTGAGGCTCAGAGAAGTGATGCGCTACATCCAAGGTCACCCAGCTGCTACATCTCATGACTTGGACCTGGGGTCTGGTGACTGATTTTTTTTTTTTCCATTCATTCACTTCCAATCTCGGGACTCCAGTTAAACAAATGAGCTGTGTACACATTCACTTGTTCACTCATTCACCAATTCATTCACTTATCCAGCATTACTATGTGCTGACTTCTGTGAATGGGACAGTGCTTGTCCTGGAGACAGTGGGTAGATGGATCATAGGGAGCACAGCCGACTCGAGTACCAAGGGTGAGGCTTGGTGCAAAGCAGTCGTGCCGTGTCCCAGGGCGGGAAGTGTGCGGGGACGGGCTCCACGGAGGAATCTTCTCTTCTTTCCGTTGATGTTGCCAGAGGACTCAGAAGGTTCTCCAGATGCTTGTGAGACCCCAGCCCTAGCTGATGTCCAGGCTCTTGACACTGTCTTGAGAAAGAACTCAGGAATGAGTCAGAATGATAGGAAGGGCAAGAAACTGTTAGTGAGAAGCGAAAGTACACATTTGAAAGAGACGTGCGGGCGTGCTCATGAGGATGTGTCACGCCCAGCAGAGTCTGTGTTTCTAATTTTAGGGGCGTTTCTTTAATTAGGGGATGGAACAATTATTAGGTGTTCTGGAAGAGGAGGAGATTTCAGGGAACCCTTTGGGTTACCGTCTCCTTTCTCCCTTCTTTGGGTTTGCCCAGAAGAGCCATGGACAAGTCACCCTGAGTGGGATTTCAGCCGTTTTTGCTCTCTTCCTTTCGGTTTTCTGCTATCTTGTTGTTTCTTTGTCTTGTTCTTGTTTTCGCTGTTGTTTGGGTTTTCCATGCTGCTGTGACCACCCAGTGCTATTCTTGTCTCACTCACAGGCACCCTCTTTCCTGGTCCCCTCCCCACACATTTGTTCTGAAGGAAGCACCTGCTGTGGCCCTGCTGAGCTGTTTGCCGGCCCCTTGGGATCCCTGAGCACAACCTGGCTCAGTCCTGGTCAGCCTAGAGTGACACCGGGCCTCCTCTGGGCCATCGTCCCCAGTGCTCTAAAGCCTCCCTTCTCCCCTCTTTTCTGGGAATATTCCTCGCTCCTGGCAAGCCTGGCTTTGCCATCCATTGGGCTCAAGTAACACTCCCCGTGGCCCTACAGATAGGCAGGCAGGACAAGGTGTGCCTTGTGCCCGAGGACCTCACAGCCCCGGAGTTGTGCCTGGTAAGGGCGCCAGTAAACGCTGGTGATGTGAATCATTCTCCTTTACAGAACCTAGGAGGTTTTCTTGATTCTGGGATCCACATTTGGAACCCACAGAAGTAAGCTGGGGTGAAAGCTTAGAGGTGGACTGTGAAAGGTAGGAAGGAGAGGAGACGAGGGCGTGGCTGGACACGTCACTCCTCTGAGCACATGGCATTTCTTTTCTGTTTTCACTTTATGCTTTGGCAAGAACCCTCTGATGTTCTATACTGTTGTGGATGGTGTGGACCCCTCAGCTTGGTAGGTTTTTTTAAATCTAACATCATGTTTACTGCTCTATTGCATTTCTGACAAAGTTTGTTGTCCAGTATGTTGAGTACACTGAGACTCAGAGAAGGCATGTTATCACATTATGTCCCAGCAAGACTTAAGTCAAACCCCTCTAGCATGGCCACGACCTGTGCAATCTCGTCCTCTCCTCATTCTGCGTGGCCACCGCAGCAACGCACACCCTGTGTTAGGAATTATGAACTTCACAACCCTGTGGACTCCTCTCTGCTTACTCAGTCATCCTAGGTTCTTGGGGCCAGAGCTGCATGTGACCTGGGGACACATGACTCAGGACACATGTCCACATTACTGACCAAGGAAGCTTCCCTGTTTGGACCTGTCAGTTCTATCATTTCTATTTTTTTTTTTTTTTTTTTTTAGACGGAGTCTTGCTCTATTGCCCAGGCTGGAGTGCAGTGGTGTGATCTTGGCTCACTGCTACCTCTGCCTCCCAGGTTCAAGAGATTCTCCTGTCTCAGTCTCCCAACTAGCTGGGATTACAGGTGTCCACAATCACACCCAGCTAATTTTTGCCTTTAGTAGAGACCTGATTTCATCATGTTGGCCAGGCTGGTCTTGAATCCTTGACCTCAGGTGATCCACCCTCCTGGGCCTCCCAAAATGCTGGAATTACAGGCACGAGCCACTGTGCCTGGCCCTGTCAGTTTTATCTTGATTGACAGTTTCTCTCACTGTTAAATTGGTTCCTCTGTGGCCGCCTCCTCATCCTTCTGGATGCTTTTGCCTGGGAGCCAGACGTCTTTCCCTCCTACTCTTCCCACTCTCCTGTTTGTGAACCAAGTCTGCACACTCAGGAAGCTGCTTCTTTCCTTTGGGTTTCCTACCAGGCAGCCAGCTTTCCTATGCCTGCTCCCTGGCTTGCCCTCATTCCAGCCAGTGGAGTGCTCTGAGCCCAGTGGGGCTCCAGCCTCCCCTGCCTCCATCCTCCACAGCTGGGCTCATGATGTGCTCCCAGATGCAGTCCTGACCTGGGGCCTAAAGGGCTCACCCTCTTTAGCATCCTCTTTATTCCTCAGCATCAAGTCACTCCCACTGCCCTCATGGGAGGTGTGTGACACCGTCCTTCTCACTGGGCATCTGGCTTCCCTGTTTCCTGGGCCCATCCGGTAACCACAGCAACCTTGCCTGCTGGGCTTGGGCCCTCCTGGCCTCCATGTGTCCTCTTCCCAGGCATGGAAGCCCCAACCTTGCATGCCAGCCCTGCCTAGACCCCTGCACGGAGCCCTGCACCTGCCTGCCAGCATTCCCATGGTGGCCTTGATCTCAGTGCAGTCCCTGCCTCAAGCTCATCCCTACATTTCCTTCCCCCAGCAGCCGCAGACCTTTGGACACATGAGTTAGCTCACTTGTCCCCCTGCCTCGGTGGCTTTCGTGGCACTCATGAAAGGCACAGGTCTTTGCTGGCACCTGCCCACCTCTTCAAGCTAATTTCCACCATGTGCATCCCACTGCGTGGAATGCTGTTTCCCCAGATCCTCATGAGGCTCTTCTGGGTCATTATTCATCTCTCGGTTGAATGCAGAGTTCTTCACTGGCCACCCACTCTCAATGAGCCGCATCCCAATCTCTCTCTTTGAACACCTGCCTACTTTTCTTCCTAGCACTTAGCATGTCTGCAAGTGTCTTTTAAAAAGTATGGTAAAATACACATAACATGAAATTTACCATTTTAGCCATTTAAAGTGTGTAATCCAGTGACATTTAGTACATTCAGAATGTCGTCCAACTATCACCACTGTCTAGTTCCAGAACATTTTTCTCACTTCAAAAACAAACCCCATAGCCATGAATGGTCATTTCCTATCCCCTCCTCTGCTCAGGTCCTGGCCACCACTGATCTGCTTTCTGTCTCTGCGAATTTACCTCTTCCTCCTCTTCCTTCTCCTTCTCTTTCTTCCTCTTGTTCCTCTCCTTCTTCTCCTTCTTTTGCTCCTCCTCCTCCTCTCCTCTTTCTCTTACTTTCTCCCCTCTTTCTTCTTCTCCTTTCTCTCCTCCTCTCCCTTTTCTTCTTTTCCTTTTTCCCCTCCTTCTCTTCTCCCTTTTCTTCTTCTTCTTCCTCTCCTCTTTTCTTTTCTCCTCCACTTCTCCCTTTCTTCTTCTTCCTCCTCTTGCTCCATGTATCTGTTTGCTTGTTTACGGTCCGTCTCCTCCATTAGCCTGAAAGTGCCATGAGACCATGGAAGTTGCTTGCATTGTTCCAGTTTCTATCCCAGCATCGAGAACAAGGCCTGGGGCAGAGTTGGAGTGTGCATGGGTGAGTAGCGGCTAAGGTGCTTACATGTGTGCTGTGACAGGGGTTTGACTGGGGACACAGATGCTAAAGGATTGCTTTTTTGAGTGAAAGGCTGTGTGCTGCGCATTGTGACCCCTCTACCCCACTACACATCAAAAATCCTCTCTAAAAGTAGAGAAATCAGAATATATGTGTGCTTTGGGATTTGTTGTAGAGGCTGATATATAATAATATATGTATAAGTAATGACACATCTGTCACCTTTTCACTTTTACTTATCACTCATTCCATTTTCTTTTTCTTTTTTCTTTTCTTTTTTTTTTTTGTTTTTTTTCTTTTTTGAAACGGGGCCTTTTTTTTTGCCCGTCTCGGCCTTTTGAGACGGAGTCTCGCGCTGTTGCCCGGGCTGGAGTGCAGTGGCCGGATCTCAGCTCACTGCAAGCTCCGCCTCCCGGGTTTACGCCATTCTCCTGCCTCAGCCTCCCAAGTAGCTGGGACTACAGGCGCCCGCCACCTCGCCCGGCTAGCTTTTTGTATTTTTTAGTAGAGACGGGGTTTCACTGTGTTAGCCAGGATGGTCTCGATCTCCTGACCTCGTGATCTGCCCGTCTCGGCCTCCCAAAGTGCTGGGATTACAGGCTTGAGCCACCGCACCCGGCCTCTTTTCTTTTTTTAAAAAGAAATTTTAAAAAGAAATATTTTTTAAAAAGAAATATATATATATATTTTAATTTTTTCTTGAGACAAGATCTTGCTGTATCATCCGGGCTGCAGTGCAGTGACACAATCTCAGCTCACTGCAACCTCTGCTACCCAGATTCAAGTAATCCTCACACCTCAGCCTCCCGAGTAGCTGGGACTACAGGCATGTGCCACCATGCACGGCTAATTTTTGTGTTTTTTGTAGAGATAGGGTTCCAGCATGTTGCCTAGACTGCTGTCAAACTCCTGGGCTCAAGCAATCCACCAGCCTGGGCCTCCTAAAGTGCTGGAATTATGGGCGTGAGCTACTGCGCTGGCCACTCATTCAATTTACATTTCTTGTTTTAGGATTTGAACTTGGATTTTAGCCTGACCAATGCTCCTTTTTTTCTTTGCATTTGCTTGGTGCATATTTGCCTGTATCTCCCACCACAGCCTTTTGATGCCATTTTGTTTTAGGAGACTCTCTTGGAAAATGTATATTAAATAGCATACGGTATTTTAAAACTTACTTTTGTAAATGTATTCAAGCCCATTATCTTTATCAGGAATGAAACATGATCTACTGAAGATGAGAAACATAAGCCTATTTTTATATTCTTCCCCATGATTTTGTTGGTGTAATCAAGGATGGTAAATCAGATTTTAGTTGATTTTGTTTACATTATGTATTTCATCTCTCAAGATTTATTTTTTATGCTCATAGTAGAGGTTTTATAATGAAATCCCAATAACAATAGTCATTTGGATGTTAACTCCACTTTGTCTGATTTCGTTGCTCCCTATATGTTTTCTCTCTGAGGGGCAGTGATAAATGCTTTATTTCCCCTTTGCCCCACTGTACAAGTGAATTGTCCAATCAAGCAGTGCACCCCTCACTGTTGGGATTCTTAGCACATTACACTGAAGTCACTAAACACCATGAGAAATTCTTGCTTAAAGCTCCCTTGCGCCCCATCCCTATTCTTGCTGTCATAATATGTTCTCGGGACACCATTGATTTTGGCATGCTGATTTTCCTCAACCTCCTTCTTCAGTTTTTTTTGTTAGTTCCAACAGCTTTTTGGTTGATTCCCTTGGACTATCTAGGGAGCCATGCTGCACAGGAACACTGGGAAGTCAGTGGAGCACATGCCCTGGATACTGGACCGTAGCTCTTTGTAGCTGTTGTTCACAACCCCTTTCCTGGACACTGGGGACAGTGATTCTAGGACAGCGCTGGGAGGGGGAGGAAGGGGTTAGGGAGGTAACTGACAGAATATCCTCCCTGGTGTCCCTTAGTGATGTTTGTTTACCATTAGTGCCCCGTTTCTTTTGTTAAGAAAACATTTCCTGTCACCATGCAAATATTCAAGGAACAATTCTCTGGAGGAAATACTTGATCACGTGTGTATAAGGAGAGAAAATGAGGTGTCTAGAGGTGAGGGACAGTGTCCAGAGCCCTATGGAGGACACTAATTATTTCCAGGAAGACAAGAAGTAAGAAGCTTCTTGTGCCATGAGAGTTGGGAAGTTGGGGCTGAGTGTGGGTCTGAGGGACCAGTTAAGGCAGCAGGTGGTGAATGAGATATTGCCAGTTTCTGAAGGGGAGCCCCAAAATCAAACAAGAAGGAAATCATTAGAAGTGGATTTATGGTGACATGGGGCCGTCCACCTGACCCCAGAGAGATGTCTATCACCTGTCACCTGTAGGTAGGTACCCCTTGAAGCTCGGGGGGTATTTGGAAGGCAAGCAGACCCTGACACTCTTCCAGACTTCCCACCCAAGAGATGCTCCCTTAGCTCATTTTCTGAGGGATTCTATGGTGGGAAATAGTGTCATGGATCATTTTTCTTTTTTCTTAGACAGAGTCTCACTCTGTCGCCCAGGCTGGAGTGCACTGATGTGATCTCAGCTCATTGCAACCTCCGCCTCCCAGGTTCAAGTGATTCTCCTGCCTCAGCCTCCTCGTAGCTGAGATTAAGGTGCATGCCACCATGCCCAGCTAATTTTTGTATTTTTAGCAGAGATGGAGTTTCACTATGTTGCCCAGGCTGATCTCAAACTCCTGACCTCACGTAATCCGCCCACCTCAGCCTCCCAAAGTGCTGGGATTACAGGTGTGAGCCATCACGTCCGGCCTCATTTTTCCACCCTTGGGTGGGCTTGATGCTGCTTCCAAAATGCCTATAGCATGGTGGATGGATCCAGGCAACTCAATTTCATCCTGATTCCACTGGGGTGGCTTTGGAAAGTCACCCATGCAATGAGAATAACAACTCTTTCCCAACAGTTTTTGGGAGAATTAAAAATGCTTCTTCAACAAGGGGGCAGCTTCTGCCACCATGCAGGCACCTAAGAGCCAGGTTGTGCTCGTCTCCTTCCTTTCTTGGTTCTGCTGGCAGATCCCCTTGGAATTAGTCTGGGCCTCTTCCTGAGTGCTCCATCGCTTGCCCTAGTCTATGGGACCAGCCACATCACTGCCGAGCCAAACTCAGTTTTTCTGGAGTCTCAGCAACGGGGGGTGACTTAGGGAGTGAGGTCTTTCCTGTGAGTCTCAGATCATCAACCCTTGTGTACTTTACAAATGTACTTTTACTTTTTAGGATATATTGGAAGAAATTCAGTTTTTCCAATGAAGGGTCACTCTTGATTCTTGGGATGCTGATAAGCTTTTCAGATGAATGATGTGAAGATGAGGCATCATGGTGGGTGCAGGAAGAGCCCACAGAGAATTGCTGTGATCTGCTGGTAACTATCGGCACAGCCTGTGGCCTGGGACTCTCTGACTGTGATTGTGTGGCTAAACACAGGGCTCCCTCCTGAGCCAGCCAGTGGAACAAAGGCTAGGGATCTCTGAGAGCTGTGATGGGACTTGGGGTGTGTGTGTGAGTGTGTGTGTGTGTGAGAGTTTGGCTTGTGTTCTGCTGGCATTTGGGGCATGGAGAGGGATGCTGGGGCCAGACCTTTCTGTTCCATTTGCCTGAACCATGAAATCCAGTATGGCCCTGCTGTGCAGTGGGTGCCCCACCCAGGTTTGTGGCCTTGACATTGGTGGGGCCTCACTTTCTGGCTCCCAGCCTCCTGTTCTGCCTCCAGATAGCAGCCAGAAAGGTGAGACAGCTGCATAGATGAGTGAGTTCCTCAGGGGTGTAGTCTCAGTGTCCCCCTTGGAGCTCAGACCCTTCATCTGTAATGGGCACGGGCTTTACTGAAACCACCTCCCTCCAGGGGAGGTTGTGGGGATTGAGTGAGCCACGTGCAAAGTGCCTGAAGTCCACCCGGCGTGCACAGCACCTGCAGAGGGCTTCTGGTTCCTTTGCAGCCTGCCACCTTGCTCTTGTTTCCTTTCTGCCTTCCTCAGGCCCAGCAGTGAGGTTCTTAGTGACGCAGCTCCACCTGCAAAGGCTACCAGGGCCCACTGATCCCCGTCTTTAACACCAGTGCTTTCCGAAGCTGCAAAACCTCAACTTACCAGGTGGGCAGTGAGAGGAGCCAGAGCAGAGGCTGCTGTGAGCAGGCATGGAGTCACCCATAGTCACCGGTGGCAACGGACTTGGCACCTGGCAGGCTTGGGCATCCCCAGGGGTGAGGGTGGTTTTTGTGGCTGTAGAGAAAGATTAATATGTGGAGCCCTTAATTGTCAGCTTTGAGTAATCTGTGTCTACAAGGAAAGAACTTGCAGCCTTAGTCAACTAAGGGCTTTTGGTGGGGAGCTGGGGGACAAAGGGGACCCTGGAAGCTAAGGAGGATGGGTCGGGTGGCAGAGCAAGACCTAAAGGCAGCTGCATGCTGTAATATGAAGGCGAACTCCTCCAGATGGAGGGCCGGTCAGGCCTGTGCTAGGCCCTTTAAGGGCCTCAGCTTATCTTACCCCTCAGTGACCTGGAAGATGCACCCCTATGCATTGCATAAAACCTAAGAGTGCTTGATTGAAAGACACACCATTGGCTGGGCACGGTGGCTCACACCTGTAATCCCAGCACTTTGGGAGGCTGAGGCGGGCGGATCACGAGGTCAGGAGATAGAGACCATCCTGACTAACACAGTGAAACCCCGCCTGTACTAAAAATGCAAAAAAATTAGCCGGGTGTGGTGGCGGGCTCCTGTAGTCCCATCTACTTGGGAGGCTGAGGCAGGAGAATGGTGTGAACCCGGGAGGTGGAGCTTGCAGTGAGCTGAGATTGCACCACTGCCCTCCAGCCTGGGCAACAGAGCAAGACTCCGTCTCAAAAAAAAAAAGAA
>NW_022298351.1:0-1216 GCF_002776525.5 Piliocolobus tephrosceles
CATTCACAATTGCTTCAAAGAGAATAAAATACCTAGGAATCCAACTTCCAAGGGATGTAAACGACCTCTTCAAGGAGAACTACAAACCACTGCTCAGTGAAATCAAAGAGGACACAAACAAATGGAAGAAAAACCATGCTCATGGATAGGAAGAATCAATATTGTGAAAATGGCCATACTGCCCAGGGTTATTTATATATTCAATGCCATCCCCATCAAGCTACCAATGAGTTTCTTCACCGAATTGGAAAAAACTGCTTTAAAGTTCATATGGAACCAAAAAAGAGCCCGCATTGCCAAGACAATCCTAAGTCAAAAGGACAAAGCCGGAGGCGTCACGCTACCTGACTTCAAACTCTACTACAAGGCTACAGTAACCAAAACAGCATGGTACTGGTACCAAAACAGAGATATAGACCAATGGAACAGAACGGAGTCCTCAGAAATAATGCCACACATCTACAACCATCTGATCTTTGACAAACCTGACAAAAACAAGAAATGGGGAAAGGATTCCCTATTTAATAAATGGTGCTGAGAAAATTGGCTAGCCATAAGTAGAAAGCTGAAACTGGATCCTTTCCTTACTCCTTATACGAAGATTAATTCAAGATGGATTAGAGACTTAAATGTTAGACCTAATACCATAAAAACCCTAGAAGAAAATCTAGGTAGTACCATTCAGGACATAGGCACGGGCAAGGACTTCATGTCTAAAACACCAAAAGCAACGACAGCAAAAGCCAAAATTGACAAATGGGATATGATTAAACTAAAGAGCTTCTGCACAGCAAAAGAAACTACCATCAGAGTGAACAGGCAACCCACAGAATGGGAGAAAATTTTTGCAATCTACTCATCTGACAAAGGGCTAATTTCCAGAATCTACAAAGAACTCAAACAAATATACAAGAAAAAAACAAACAACCCCATCAAACAGTGGGGAAAGGATATGAACAGACATTTCTCAAAAGAAGACATTCATACAGCCAACAGACACATGAAAAAATGCTCATCATCACTGGCCATCAGAGAAATGCAAATCAAAACCACAATGAGATACCATCTCACACCAGTTAGAATGGCAATCATTAAAAAAATCAGGAAACAACAGGTGTTGGAGAGGATGTGGAGAAATAGGAACACTTTTACACTGTTGGTGGGATTGTAAACTAGTTCAACCATTATGGAAAACAGTATGGCGATTCCTCAAGGA
>NW_022298354.1:0-1233 GCF_002776525.5 Piliocolobus tephrosceles
CTGCAAGAAGTATGGGATTATGTAAAAAGACCAAATCTATGTCTGATTGGGGTGCCTGAAAGTGAGGGGGAAAATGGAACCAAATTGGAAAACACTCTAAAGGATATCATCCAGGAGAACTTCCCCAACATAGCAGGGCAGGCCAACATTCAAATTCAGGAACCACAGAGAACGCCACAAAGATACTCCTCCAGAAGAGCAACTCCAAGACACATAATTGCCAGATTCACCAAAGTTGAAATGAAGGAAAAAATCTTAAGGGCAGCCAGAGAGAAAGGTCGGGTTACCCACAAAGGGAAGCCCATCACACTGACAGCAGATCTCAGCAGAAACTCTACAAGCCAGAAGAGAGTGGGGGCCAATATTCAACTTTCTTAAAGAAAAGAATTTTCAACCCAGAATTTCATATCCAGCCAAACTAAGTTTCATCAGTGAAGGAGAAATAAAATCCTTTACAGATGCAAATGCTTAGAGATTTTGCCACCACCAGGCCTGCCTTACAAGAGACCCTGTAGGAAGCCCTAAACATGGAAAGGAACAACCGGTGCCAGCCATTGCAAAAACATGCCAAAATGTAAAGACCATCGAGGCTAGGAAGAAACTGCATCAACTAATGAGCAAAATAACCAGTTAATATCATAATGGCAGGATCAAGTTCACACATAACAATATTAACCTTAAATGTAAATGGACTAAATGCTCCAATTAAAAGACGCAGACTGGCAAACTGGATAAAGAGTCAAGACCCATCAGTCTGCTGTCTTCAGGAGACCCATCTCACATGCAGAGACATACATAGGCTCAAAATAAAGGGATGGAGGAAGATCTACCAAGCAAATGGAGAACAAAAAAAAAGCAGGGTTTACAATCCTAATCTCTGATAAAACAGACTTTAAACCATCAAAGATCAAAAGAGACAAGGAAGGCCATTACATAATGGTAAAGGGATCAACTCAACAGGAAGAGCTAACTATCTTAAATATATATGCACCCAAGACAGGAGCACCCAGATTCATAAAGCAAGTCCTTAGAGTCTTACAAAGAGACTTAGACTCCCATACAATAATAATGGGAGACTTCAACACTCCACTGTCAACATTAGACAGATCAACGAGACAGAAAGTTAACAAGGATATCCAGGAATTGAACGCATCTCTGCACTAAGCGGACCTAATAGACATCTATCGAACTCTCCACCCCAAGTCAACAGAATATACATTCTTCTCAGCACCA
>NW_022298355.1:0-1429 GCF_002776525.5 Piliocolobus tephrosceles
CGCCCGGCCCACACTCATTTCTTATAATTCCTTCGTGCCCAGTCCCCTTGTTAGGACAAGACCTCCTCTCCAAGCTAGGGGCCTCAGTTCACTTCCGACCCAACCCCTCCTCACACCTCACATTCCTCTTCTCCCTCCTCTCACCTGACAAACCTTGTCAGGCTGACCCCATACTCCCATTTCCAGTCCCCATTAACTCTAAAGTGTGGGACACCTCCACCCCAATCATTGCCCAGCACCATACTCCGGTCCGCATCCAGCTAAAAGACCCTTCCAAGTTTCCCTCTGGACCCCAGTTCCCTATCTCCCTTGAACATTGACAGGGATTAAAACCTATCATTACATGCCTGCTCCAACAGCACATTCTAGTTCCTGCCAACTCACCATGCAATACTCCTATCCTGCCTGTATGGAAAAGCTCTGGGGCCTATCGCCTCGTGCAGGACCTACGCCTCATCAATGAGGCAGTAGTCCCTACCTTTCCAGTTGTTCCTAATCCATATACACTCCTCTTGCACATTCCCCCGACACCACTCATTTCACTGTCCTTGACCTGAAAGATGCCTTCTTTACCATCCTTCTACACCCAGACTGCCACTTTCTGTTTGCCTTCACATGGGAAGACCCAGACACTCATGTTTCTTCCCAGCTGACCCGGACTGTCTTGCCTCAAGGGTTCTGAGATAGCCCCCATTTTTTCGGACAGGCATTGGCATGGGACATCCTCCTCTGCCTCCTAACCTGTAGCACCCTTCTGCAATACGTAGATGATCTATTATCATGTAGTCCTTCCTGGGAGTGCTCCCTTGCAGACACTGCTACACTTTTAAATTTTCTAGGTGACCGAGGTTATTGGGTTACCCTGGCTGAGGCTCAACTTTGCACCCCTTCTGTCACCTACCTAGGCCTACTACTCACACCCACTACAAAAAGCCTTACGGCAGATAGAATAAGCCTCATTAAAACTCTCCAGCCTCCTCAGGATGCGGAAGAGATCTTGTCCTTCCTAGGACTGGTAGGGTATTTCAGGCATTGGATTCCCAACTTCGGGGTCCTAGCCAAGCCCCTCTACCAGGCTGCCAAGGAGACACCCACCAGACCACTGTCCAACCCCTCCTTGGTTGCCAACTCTTTCAAGAAGTTTCAGGACTGTCTCCTTTCTGCCCCTGCTCTCTCTCTTCCCAACCCACTTCGGCCCTTTCATCTATTCACCGAGGAGTGCCAGAAAGTAGCCACTGGCCTCCTAGCTCAGCCAGTTGGATCCACATACCAGGCTGTGGCCTCTCTCTCTAAGCAGTTAGATCCCACAGTCCAGGGCTGGCAACCTTTTCTGCGAGCCCTGGCAGCTGCCACAGGACTTACCCGAGAGGCCCTCAAGCTTCCCCTAGGACATCCTCTCACAGTCTACTCTTCTCACCGACTGTCAGAT
>NW_022298358.1:0-1128 GCF_002776525.5 Piliocolobus tephrosceles
AAAAAACAAACAAACAAAACCCATGTTTTATTGTTTTCTTTGCAAGGGCTAAACTTTTTATAGATATGTCTATTAAAAAACCAACCAACAACAACAACCAAAAAAACCCCTCTTTCATAACTCTCTAGTTAAGTTTTTAAGAAGTCCCTGCCTTGCTGATTCATTTTTAATGATGACATTCTAGATTCAAATTAACTTGGAATTGGCATTCCAGAAATGATCCAAAACAGCAATTTTTCTTTTTATCCCATGGGAACACATGTTCTAATATACCTAAGAGAATAATCCAAAAAATTAAAATCCTGGTCAGATTGTGTCATGATATCTGAGAAAAGATAAGATTTACACACACACAAATCGTCAGTTGCCATTCTCACAAACACATTATTTTGTAAAAACTTAAAAATCTTAGCAAGATAAAACAACAGAAAAACACATTTGGATTTGCTTATAAACTTAAGGGAGGAGACTACCCCTCATATTGTCTTATGCCCAATTTCTGCCTCCAAAGAAAGAATAAGTAAAAACTAAAAGGCAGAAATGAAATCCACAGGCAGACAGCCCGGCCCTGCGCCCTGGGCCTGGCAGTTAAAGATCAACCCCTGATCTAACCGGTTATGTTATCTGTAGATTCCAGACATTGTACGGAAAAACATTGTAAAAATTCCTGTCCTGTTCTCTTCCGATCTGATTACCAGTGCATGCAACCCCCAGTCACGTACCCCCTGCTTGCTCAATCCATCACGACCCTCTCACGCAGACCCCTTAGAGTTGTGAGCCCTTAAAAGGGACAGAAATTGCTCACTCAGGGAGCTTGGCCCTTGAGACGGGCGTCTTGCTGATGCTCCCGGCTGAATAAACCACTTCCTTCTTTAACTCAGTGTCTGAGGAGTTTCATCTGCGGCTCGTTCTCCTACAGACTTAAAACAAAACTTGCACCAAGACTTTGCTAGATAAAATACAAGACAACCAATTAAATCTGAATTTCAGATAAACAACAATTGATTTTTTTTATTTATATAAGTATGTTCCAAACATTTTATGAAAACATTTTATGAGACATGTCACAGTAATATATGTTTATTTATATATTTTAAATTATATACGTACAATTTAAGGATGAAATAA
>NW_022298360.1:0-9604 GCF_002776525.5 Piliocolobus tephrosceles
TGACCTCGTGATCCACCCGTCTCGGCCTCCCAAAGTGCTGGGATTACAGGCTTGAGCCACCGCGCCCGGCCCACATGGTTTTTAAAAATTAAAAATAAAAATCTGCTTCTCCTCCTTTTACCTCCCCCTTCCTTTGTTCATTGGCACTCCTCAGAGACCAATGCTGTTAGCAGTTTCTGCCTTCACTACCTTTGAAGTTCCCTGTGACGCTCTCACAATTCTCTCTTGTGGCTTTAGGGACCCAGGTTCACCTTTACTAGTTGTAGCATTTCAAAATGTATTTAGCCTCTCCAAGCTACAGTTTCCTCTTTCAGCACAATGAAATGATGACATATGAGCACCCAGTAAAGTAAATGTGATTGTAAATATCATGTAAACTGGGAACCCCACACATATGGTGGGTCATAAAGTCTCAGCTTGCAGAGGATGAACATTATTAAAAATAAGTTTTTGAGCTGGGCGCTATGGCACATACTTATAATCTCAGATACTCAGGACGCTGATATGGGAGGATCACTTGAGCCTCAAGTCTAACCTGGGCAACATCGTGAGACCTCATCTCTAAAGAAATGTCATCTGGGACTCCCAGTTTCCAGTCAAGCATGTGAAAGACTTGGAACTCATCACTCCATCTAAACAGAAAGTAAATACTGAACAAAGAAACAATTAACAATTCTTCTTATATCCATTAGAGGAGTGGGATCCCAGGGCAAACCACTGTCCTCAGATTTGGAGAGACAGGCAGGTGGATACAGAGAATCAAAACTACTACACTAGAAACCCATCAGCAGAAACCTCTGTGGGAACCAGTACCAGGACAGGAAAACATGAAGTCTAATGAATAAATTCCTGGAGGCTCAGTGTGGACCAATCTGAGAATTAAAAACTCCAAGGGGCCCAGTCTAAGGGGAGCCTCTGCACTTTTCCAAGAGTTTTACCTCCAGGAACCTTATCGGGTTCTCACAGCGAATATTGCAGAACAATCCCCTTCATGCCCTGACGTTTTGAGCGGTGTGAGACTATGACAGCCCTGGAATAGGTCCAGGAGTATCCGACTAATCAGTTGATGCTTTTATTTTCTTATGCTTTCTGCGGCTTTTCATGCCCCACCCTTTTTCAGAAACCACTGCTTCTGGGCACCTCCCTAAATGTTGGTAAGTTCATATCCTATATAAGCTCCTGTGTAAAGTCACTCACCAGTTTCCACTGATGCTGTCTCGTCTGCTGCTCTGATGCCTACACCATGGTGTCCAGAATCTTCGGTAAGGCAACCCCAGCCCCAGGTTGAGCTAATGCCTAATGTTATTGCTAATGTACTGCTTAACCTCAAACTTAGTTTTCTCTTTTCTATTTAATTCTTGGTTTCCCACCTCATAATCACCCCTGTGTCCTCTCTGACTGCATTGCAATCTCTCTCCCCACCTGTACATTCCAGAAGCTTAACCCTTCCTAGAGCCCTCCCTTCATTTTCTCACCTGCCAAGCCCAGTCCCCAGGACCTGCACCCAGAGTCAGTCCCAAAATCCACTGTGGGCTGTTGCAGCAATCAAAGCTCAGAGACAGCATCTTGTGCCCCAATGATCATGATCTGGCGATCCCAGAATCATTGTCATTCTCCTTCTGCTTTTCAGCTTTGGTTTTGAACTCTTGGGGTCAGACTCAGAAGGGACCACAGATGAGAACTGGTGCGGTGAGTCGAGGGAGAAGAGAGGAGGGAGGAGATAGCACTGTGGATAGGGTTGGGGGCTCCCAGAGGCCCCCTGCCAGCTCATCAGCTCTGACTCTTCTAGATATTGGACTGTGGTTGTGCCAGTTGACAGTCCAAGGTGGAGACCAGATCTGCTATCTCTTGGGCTGTAATAAGGGGGTCATCCTGTCCTTGAATAAGACCCAGCTCTGTGGCCCCAACTGCACTTCTGTCCCTGCTTCCAGCACTGCTGCCTGGAGTCCCTGGGATCTCAGCACCAGGCAGTAGTGAGGCTCCATGTCCCAGGAATGAGACCTGACTACCCAGTAGTGTGCCCAAGTAAGGGCAGCCCAGGCGGTGGACGGAGTTTTGTTATGTGTATTCCATCAAGGTGAGCAATGCCTGCTGTGTTCCCTAACTTCTTCCTCTTCCTCTTCCTCTTCTTCCTTCTTCCTTCTCCTTCTCCTTCTCCTTCTCCTTCTTCTTCATCTTTTTCTTTTTGAGATGGAGTCTCACTCTGTTGCCCAGGTTGGAGTACAGTGACACAATCTTGGCTCACTGTAAGTTCTGCCTTCCGGGTTCACTCCATTCTCCTACCTCAGCCTCCCGAGTCCCAGCTACTGGGACTATAGGCACCTGCCACCATGCCAAGCTAATTTTTTGTATTTTTAGTAGAAACAGGGTTTCCCCCATGTTAGCCAGGATGGTCTCGATCTCCTGACCTCGTGATCTGCCTGCCTTGGCCTCCCAAAGTGCCGGGATTACAGGCTTGAGTCACCATGCCCGGTCCACTAACTTACTTTTGCGCAACCATCTCTCTCTCTCTCCACTGCCCCACTCTCCTCTCTTCCCCTCCCTGTATTTTCTCTCCTCTCCTTCCTTCTCTTCCTATCTCTCTCAAGTTGAAGGAAGAGTAGCTCAGTCATCTTCCAGAATTGCTTTTTACCCCCTAGTCACCTGGCCCCATAGCCCCCGACCACCGCATGCTCCCTTAACTGTTCCTCCCCTTCCCCTCTACCCTCACCCTTGGCAGCCACTAGTCTGCTTTCTGTCTCTATGGATTTACCTATCTGGGACATTTCATATAAATGGAATCATACCATATGTGGCCTTTTGTGTCACTTTCTGTTTTTTTTTTACTTTGCTTATTGTTTTCAAGGAGTATTCCCATTGTAGAATTTATTAGTACTTCATTCCTTTTTATAACTGAATAAATTCAGTTGTATCCACATATCAGTATTCATTTATCCATTCATCTGTTGATGGACTGTTGTGAATAGTGCTGTTATGAACACACATATACCTGTATTTGCTTGAGAACCTGTGTTCAATTATTTTGGGATGCACACGTAGGAGTGGAATTGCTACACCACATGGTAATTCTGTTTCACTTTTGAGGAATTGGCAAACTGTTTTCCACAGAGCTGCATCAATTACATTCCCACCAGCGTATGAGGGCTCACATTTCTCCGCAGATTCTCCAACCTTTGTTATTTTCTATTTTCCTGTTTATTACAGTCATCCATGTGGGTGCGTATGATATCCTGTGTAGTTTTAATTTCCATTTCCTTAGGGAATAACGACACTGAATATCTTTTCCATGTGCTTATTGGCCATTTGTATTACTTTTTGAAAAAAAGTTTATTCAGATTTTTTCCATGTTATAATTGGGTTATTTATTTTATTATTATACAGTTACAGGAGTTTTAAAAGATTTTCTGGATATTCTTCCCTTATATATATGATTTGCAAATACTTTTCTTACTTTGTGAATTGTCTATTTCCTTGATGCTTGCAGTGCGTAGGTTTTTAATTTTTGATGAGGTCTATTCTTCTTTTTGTCTCTTGTGCTTTTGGTGTAATATCTAAGAAAATATTACCTAACTCAAGGTCATCAAGATTTACTTCCATGTTTTATGCTAGGAATCTTTTTAGGAAATTGACAAAGAATAATTGTCTATATTTATGGGGTAAAATATGATGATTTAAAGTAGGCTTAACTTGTTGAATGATTAAATCAAGTTAATTACCCTATCTACTACCTCAGGTACTTATAATTGTTTATTTTTTATTTTTGTAGCAACAGAGTCTCATTATGTTGACCAGGCTAGTTTGAAAGTCCTGGCCTCAAGTGATTCTCCCCACTAGGCCTCCTAAAATGCTAGGGTTATAGGCATGAGCTACCGTGCCTGGCCCTTAGGATTTTTAACACACAAGATCACGTCATTTGCAAATAGAAACCATTTTACTTCATCTTTCTCAATCTGAGTGCATTTTCTCTTTTTGCCTTACTTTCCTGGCTTGAACCGCTAGTGCTATGTTGAATAGAGTGGTAAGAGTGGATATACTTGTCTTGTCCCTGATATCAGGGGGAAAGTATTCAGTCTTTCACAATTAAGTATGATGTTAGGTATGAGTTTATTGTAGATGCTCTTTAACAGGTTGAGGAAACTCTCTTTTGTTTCTAGTTTGTTCTTTGTATTTTGTCATGAAAGAATGTAGATTTTGTCAAATGCTCTTTCAGTATCATTTGAGAGAATTATGTGTCTTCCCCCTATAGTCTAGTAATATGGTATATTATATTGATTGATTTTCATATGTTGAACCAATTTTGCATCTCTGGGATAAATCCCACTTGGTTATGATGTATCATTGTGGGTTTTTTTGTTTGTTTGTTTGTTTGTTTCAGAGTCTCGCTCTGTCACCCAGGCTGGAGTACAGTGGTGCGATTTCAGCTCACTGCAATCTCTGCCTCAGGCTCCCAAGTACCTGGGACTACAGGCGTGTGCCACCACGCCCGGCTAATTTTTTGTATTTTTAGTAGAGACAGGGTTTCACCATGTTAGCCGGGATGGTCTCAATCTCCTGACCCTGTGATCCACCCGCCTTGGCCTCCCAAAGTGCTGGGATTACAGGTGTGAGCCATTGTGCCCGGCTGATATATCATTCTTTATATACGCTGCTGGATTTTGTTTGCTATATTTTGTTGAGGATTTTTGAATTTATATTCATAAGAGATGTTGGTCTGTAGTTTTTTCTTTTCTATTTCTTGTGATGTCTTAAGCTGGGCTCTTTTTGACTATCCTTTCCCTGGTGTTTCTCTTAAGCTTCTGGCTGGTCTGCCTCTGTTGGTATCACTTAAGGACATTGTTTAAAAAGAAAAGATAAAAAAGGAAATTTTGGTGCGAAAAACCAAAAAAAAAGGTGGTAATTCCATGACAGTAGCAACAACAAACAAAAAGACCAGGCAGAAGCTTGGTCTTCTGTTAGACTCCTCTAGTTGTTCATCTGTTAGACTCCTCTAATTGTTAATCCATTAGACTCCTCTAATTGTTAATTGATTGCTCTATTCTTTTTAATAGGCCTACGCACAAATCATTCTGTGGGCTGATTAAAGTCCAGCCTCTTTGCCAAGTCAGAGTGTTGCCAGGGTTTGAGGCTGTCTCTCACTCCAGGAGGGCCCTTCTTAGTTATCTCTTTTTCTGATGATCTCTGATAAGCTTCTTTTTTTTTTGGTGGTAAAAAAATTTCCTTTTTTTTTTTTTTAAACAATGTCCTTAAGCATCAACTTCTCCATGCTCTATTTCAAGTAAAGCCACTTTTAGGGAGACTTGTGGAGCTGTCTGTTCTGATGGCCTCCCTTTCTCTGGGCAGAACCGCTGAGTCACTGGACTGGTACGTGTCAGGGACAGCAGCCAGCTTCTCCTGCTGTGATGTCTTCCATCTAACAGCTGGAACACTAGGAGGGGGCGGTAACTGCTAGTCTTCTCAGTTTGCCCTTTCTTGCATGGAATCTCTCTGCTCCATGAGTGAATTCAGGCAGGATCAGTGAAACCCAGTGTGCTTGCCCTGCTAAACTGGCGTGGAACTTCCACAGTAGGAGGAGGGGCTGGATGGGAGAAGGAGCCCGGGTGCTGTAAGCCACAATTTCTAACTAATGTAGCGCATCCACAACATGGAGGCAGCAGGATAAAAGACACTGGTGCGCTGCCCTTTCTGGACTGAAACTGTAGCCCTGGGCTGGGAGCTGGGGAGAGGTGGAGTCCCATTTTCTAGTCTTGAAACCCATAATAGAGCTTCAATTACACAGAGTTGGCTGGGGATGTGGGGAATAGGAGTAATTTGTGGCTTAAATGCCCTCAGACTCTCGCTGCTGTATACAGATTGAGTAGAACTTCTTTTTCTTTTTCTTTTCTTTCTTTCTTTTTTTTTTTTCTTTTTTTTTTGAGACAGAGTCTCACTCTCGTCACCAGGCTGGAGGGTAGTGGCGTGATCTTGGCTCACTGCAACCTTCGCCTCCCGGGTTCAGGGGATTCTCCTGCCTCAGCCTCCCAAGTAGCTGGGATTACAGGCATGCGCCACAACACCCAGCTAATTTTGTGTTTTTAGTAGAAACAGGGTTTCTCCATGTTGGTCAGGCTGTTCTTGAACTCCTGGTGCTCTGGTGACCTGCCTGCCTCCGCCTCCCAAAGTGCTGGGATTACAGGCGTGAGCCACCGCCCCAGCTAGCAGAATTTCTTGAATAAACATTTCTTTGTTTGCGGTATGCCCTTAGGACAATTTCCTGAGACTTAATTAGTTGTTTTTATTTAAAAAAAAATTTTTTTTTCACCCGTTAAATGGTTGCTTTGCTGGGAGGAAGCCGCCCATGCTCTTCAAACTGGCTTCTGGAAGTTCTGCTTCCAGAAGCAGAAGTTATTTGGAGAAATTTCTGAGTCATGTATTTACCCACAGAAAAAGAGAAGCCAACATACACACACAGGCTGTCATGTGCCCTAAGAACAAAGTGCTTTGACCAAGGCCATTGCTGGCCCACACTTAGCCTGACCTGTGATCTTGCTGTGACCTGTGATCTTGCTGTTAAAAAATACTATATGGGTTGGGCGCAGTGGCTCACACTGGTAATCCCAGCACTTTGGGAGGCCGAGGTAGATGGATCACCTGAGGTCAGGAGTTCAAGACCAGCCTGACCAACATGGTAAACCCCATCTCTATTAAAAATACAAAAGTTAGCTGGGCGTGGTAGTGGGTGCCTGTAATCCCAGCTACTCGGGAGGCTGGCACAGGAAAATAGCTTGAACCCGGGAGGTGGAGGTTGCAGTGAGCCGAGATCATGCCATCGTACTCCAGCCTTGATGACAAAGCAAGACTCTAGCTCAAAAAAAAAAAAAAAATGTAGCAAGGAAAGGGTACTATAAAATTTTAATCCCTTTGATCAATATGGCTCCGCTTTCTCTCTCTTGTTTAACAGCTAGCTTGGATCTGCCCTGAGTAGGGTGACTGGTCCTCTTCTTTCTTTTTTTTTTCGAGACGGAGTCTCTATCTGTCACCCAGGCTGGCTTGCAGTGGTGCAATCTCGACTCACTGCAACCTCCGCCTCCTGGGTTCACTCCATTCTCCTGCCGAGTAGCTGGGACTACAGGTGCCTGCCACAACGCCTGGCTAATTTTTGGTGTTTTTGGTAGAGATGGGGTTTCACCATGTTAGCCAGGATGGTCTCGATCTCCTGACCTCGTGATCCGCCTGCCTCGGCCTCCCAAAGTGCTGGGATTACAGGTGTGAGCCACTGCGTCCGGCCTGGTCCTCTTCTTATGGTTCTGAAGAAGTATGACAGGATTTATGGAGATGGGCCATCCATTATCCCCATGCCAATATCAAGCAGCCACAATTCCCAGGCTCACCCTCTGCGCCCTCTTAGAGAAATTTCATCTCCTTGGGCCCTTATCACTATCGGGAGGTAAAGCCAAAAGCAGTTTTCCAAGTTGTATGTTGTATTTACAGCAGTTATAGCAGCTTGGAGTTTGGGGAAGGTAAAAAAGTGAGGCTATGGGGCCCTTCTCTGGCATCCAGAGGCAGCATGTCATATCCTTTGGCCCCATATATGCAATTTTCCACATTAACACCCAGGTTCTCCAGGAATCACTGCATAAAAATCCCGTCACAATCACAAGGCTCCAGGTACTTGCAGCGAACCCACCAGGATGTGGGACAGGGAGCAAGTTGCCCTCCTTAAGGACGGAAGTGGTTTCAGCCATGAGCCTGAGGCCCATCCCCTCCCCATTCAGGGAGGTCGGGCACACGGCCTCCTGGTGGGCGTGGTGCACAGCGCCGGGTGGAGTGAGGCTGCTTTGAGTGTGAACCTAAGAGGAGTCCCCCGCCCTGAGGAGAGAAACGTCGCCAGTGCTGGGTTCACACGATAAACATTAGTACCGCTAAGAACCAACACCACATCTCCAGAGTGTGCCATTTGCCAGACACCGCGACAACGAGATTCAATACATCATCAGCGTTGACTTTACAAAGCCCCGGGAGTCCTGTGCCATTGTTTGTTCTATTTTACAAATGAGAAAATTGAGGCATCCCTTCTCAGCTACGAGTTACTCATGCTGAGTTCCTCACCTCACAGTTCTCACAATACAGAGCGGGAAACAGGTCTGTCACAATCAATCCATGTTTGTGTAAAGTACTGGGAAAAAAGTTACAGCGGTAGAAACCTGCAATTGGTGGTAGGTGAGCGATGTGTCCCAGAAGGTCCCTTGGAGAAGGCAACATTGATGCTGAGACCTTCAGAACCATCTGTGGCCTGGCCCATGGAGGAGAGAATTTCAGGCAAGAGAAACAGCAAAAACAAAGGCCCTGAGGCAGAGAGCAGTGATCACGTCGTGGGACAGAGAGAGGCACTGAGACTGGGGTGAAGTGAGGAGGGGCAGGAGGTGTGGAGAGGCAGAGGGTTAAATCCCTCAGGGCTGAGCTCCAGGTAGGGTGATAACACCGGGCACCTCTGAGCAGTCCTTGGCCCTGGCCCTACTCTCAGCACTGTGTATACGTGTATCCATTTGAACTTTTCTGAAATGTCATGAGCCCAAGACTATTTGGATCCTTCCTGTACAAGTAGGGAAGTGGAAGCACGTGGAAAGGAAGTGGCATGAATTCTGAAGAAGTACGAGGGAATTTATGGAGACGGGCCACCCATTATCTCTGTTAGTGTCTGGCAGAGCTGGGATGTGAATCTAAGATGATTTCGGGATGAGAATCTGAACAGGGCTACGACATACTTCTGTTTTTAGTGCTTGTCAGCATGACAGTGATAGGTTTTATCCCTGACGTGATGTCTCTGTGATGGAAACACTTAAAGCCATTTCATTTCCTCTGGCCCCTCCACAGGCATTCTCAAAGTTTTGCCTTTTCCTCAAGATGAAGCCAAAGATTTCTAGCACCCAGTTCCTGCATACAAATGCCCGATGCGTACAGAACCACATGCCATCTTTTTACTTGCCGTTAAGTGTCACATTTTTCTTATTTAATGTCACATAAAAGCAGTGTTTCCTTCAGGTATCGAATCACAAGAACCACCACAAATTCTAGGTCCATGAGATCAGTCTTTCCATGGAGAATTCAGGTAGAGATCCCTGATCACACGTTTGTCAAATAGAAAGTTTCCCAGAAAATCAGATACCATGTGTTACGAAAGAAAAGAAAGTACCTAGTCACTAAACACCCACTTTAGAACAAAACGCCAAACACCCAGTTTAGAATAGTTTCCCAAAAAGTGTTTTCCTAAAGTCCATAATTTTGAAAATTGTATGAGGAGAAAGTACATTTGATTTTCTTCCTTTCTCTGACTCTTACATCCTTCATTTTCCTTATGCCTGTGTTAATCTCCCAGGACTGCCATAACCAGGGGTACCAGAGGGGTGGCTTGAACAGGAGAAATTCATTTCCTCACAGTTCTGGAAGCCAGAAGTATGAGATCAAAGTGTTGGCTGGATGGTTTCTTCTTAGGGTCTATCTTTTGGCTTATCCATGGCCAGATTCTCCCTGTGTCCTCACATGGCCTCTGCGTGTGTGTGTGCCCTAATCTTCTCTTTTTTTTTTTTTTTTGAGACGGAGTCTTGCTGTGTCACCCAGGCTGGAGTGC